>NC_056746.1:1032502690-1032685190 GCF_019279795.1 Protopterus annectens | reverse complement strand
TAAAACTACATTATATTTTTAAAAAGTTAATGCACATTAAAACTAGACCATATTTCTAACATACCTATAAGTACTAAAACATAACTACACGTTATAAATTAAAATAAAAAAATAACTTGTATTTAAATTAAAACAGAAATAAACAATAAACACAAACTGAAAGTGTGGACTATTTTATCTCACAAAAGTGGAAGAGTACAAAGAAAAGCAAACAAAACCCTAAATAACAACAACACAAAGATAATACAAAACAAACTAACACCATAGTATAATAGCAATAACCCACTTCTGGGTGTGGGTAATTCTGGATTTCGCCCTCGTGACCAAACCACGCCAACCGTGGGTAAATCCAGCATTACCCACACCCAGGCGGTGGTTATTGCTATAATAACACCTCTGATTACTAAGAAGGTATGCATAACATGTAGTATGTCTGTGTATGTAGTACCTATACTGTAAGAATTACAGAGTAATCAATGCATATAGTGGAAATAGCTATCTTGTAGTGATGTATTGTTGAGCAGTAGTAATGCTTGTAGTATTCTATGTGTGTACTGCTGTAGGTCACATGGCAAACCCTGCATACATCACAATGGATGATAAGGGCTTGGAACCCACCAATTTGCTTCCAGCCACTGTCAGTGTCAGGATTGGTCCAACAAGTATGTGCTATAACGGGATAGTATATGTCGATATATTGCAACAGTCGACATATGTATGGGTGTATAAGTAAGATGAGCATGTTAAAGGTGGGTTTACCGTGCAAATATGGTGTGCATTGTGGGATATTGTGCCAATAACTGTGTAATGTATAGTATTCTAGGCAAATCTGAATTCTATTCTACATAGCAGTTCTGTAATGTTATGCAAACAGTAGTTATGTCTATTAGCAATTACAATACTCAATAACAGGATACATAGCATTTGTATTCATCTGACAGTTTAGCAGCATGATATCAAAGATAATTGGAAGAGCCAGGTAACTATCCATGCACACAACACATGTAATATCCACCTCTCTAGTATCGTTTGCAAGCAATAACAGCTGTGCATGTGTACATATTATGCAAATGTGTAGTGACCCTTGTTACAGGGCTGGGCCAAATAGCTATGTGCACACCTACATAGAGTGGATATCGAGAGTACAGACATACTGGTTGAACTATCAGGTTTGTGTAGCCCAACCTTTCATTGCCAACCTAACAGCCGATTGCACATACTGTATGTAAGATAGTGCACAGCACTGGTAATGAAACAGGTTTCATATCATCTTTAATTCCAGTGTAACATCTGCAGTAGGAGTGAAAGATGTAGGAGACAGCTGCCCATGTGTAATAGCCACTTCATAGGTGATGGCTCACACTATCTGATTATATCCTGATCATGTTGATAGTGGCAGCAGAGTCTATTGATACATGACTCTGTTTGGAGAGTGGGTGTCTGTGCCCAACAGAGCTCATGGTCCTGGAGGATATGTGAGTATATACCCAGAGAAGGAAACAGACCTGTAGACACTTGCATCATCTGTAATCAACTAACAGGATGTGATGTGCTCCTCAGAGGAGGATTGCTGCTAAAGGTAACTACAATGTTTCTGTAATAGCCAGCATTGTCACGTCCATAACACAAATATTTACATGTGAGCATCACTGTCTAAAACATCTTCATAAGCAATACGTAAACAAAATACAGTACGTGGTACTTGTAGTACTGAATGCTCATACAGGCATGTCCACTAGTCAGCTACTGGTGTTTACTAATGTCAGCATTGTGTATGTGGCCATCCTGGGGGAATGTAATCTCTATGCCATGTACACTGCCAAACCCACCTAACACCACGCCCCACACATTGTTTGGGATGCAGCTACAGGGGTAAGCTGGAAAGCAGCCCAGTCTACAGCCATAACTGGACTGGACAGTCATGAGGTGTAGGTTAACACATGCAGCTCATCAACACAACCAACACATTGCCTTACCAGAACACAGTAAGGACACCCACACACACATTACCAGAAATCACACACATTCACAGATGCTTATAAGTATCTGGCCAAACAAATGATCCCCCCCAAGCAGGAAGAGATAGACACCGAAATACACAAACTGTATGACATAGTTTGCATAATTGTGCCGCACCTCAGAACACGTAACTGGAAACATGACCAACAGTACTCATTTGTGAATGTAAACTCTGGCACTGTGTTACACACCAACCTATACAAGGGCATACATACTGTCAGCTGCCTGTCTGCCATTAATTAGCCACATAATCATACACTCAGACCACCTTTTGAACTAAACACATGGCTCTGGCATATTCCATGTTGTTGTGCAGGACCTGTGATGCAGTAGCCTGGACTGCATGGAAACACATGTAGGAACTATCAGGTCTTGTAGCCCATGCAGGTATGTCCCAAGGCATGGGTAGCATTCTACCATTGGCCAGAATGATACTGCAGTACAGGGGCAAAGGGATTGTATTCCACAATTGTCTAGTGTAGTGGTGCAAGTCAAAGGGTATCCAGTATCTGTCGTGCTGGGATAACATGGTTGACAGACCATGATGCTTTGCCAGACAGGGCCTGTACCTGTCACCCCTGGGAATCTGGATACTGCCTAGGACTCATGCTTCCCCTATAGTGTCTTCATCATGCATGGTTCAAGTGAAGGTCCACTGATGTTACAGGGACAGCCAAGCAATAAACTGCGGGTCTCGCTACACAATGATACATGTTAGAAACACTATACGGACACACATATGTCAATCCGTAACATGGAGAACATATCTGTGCAGTGGCTGAGACATGTTTCAATGCTCTGGAGAGCACACCTGCATGACCATGTTATAACACATACCTCACCTCTTGCCCATTATTCTTTATTGGAACACACGGGCCACAGTTGTGTCCATATTCCTGAAGGATATGTACACCCCCACGCTAGTTGCACTTGCATAACTTCAGATGGATTATGCTGAGCAACTAACTTTGTGCCAAAGTGGAATTCAAAATGCACCTTGAGACAGATCACCCATCAGGCCACGGACTTCCCAACTGTCATAATGTGCTGTAATGGGGAAGATTAGGTCTGAGACAGAACCATAATAATGGCTACTCTCAACTATTCCATTATGAACTGGGAAGACTTCTCATGTACCAACACCTGCACTCAGTGCATGTTGGATTCCATCGACCCCACTGACCTGGATCACAGTAGTCACACAAACAGGGCTAACAGTATGCTACACAGTTAGTCTCTAATGCCAATGTTATGTTCCCTAAGAGCAGAGTGGTGACTGTCATGGCACCCATGCAGATAGACAATGCATGTGCAAATGCTGAATCCTACACAAATGAACCTTAAGCAGTCACATATGTACAGTGATTGTGCCATTGAAACAGAACCAGGATTCAACTCAACACAAACAAGAATGCAAACTGGTGGAACCATGCTTTAAACTGTACCACAGAAGGTAGTAACTGCTGCAAGAGTGAACATACATGAGTGTAGATGATCCCTGGTCAGCTTCAGTAAGATGCAGATACACCATATATAACCACATAAAGATACTGTGAAACTAATCAGCCACATATTATGAGGCCAAGCACAGAACATTCCATAGCTGTGTCATTAATCGTAACGGCAATGACAAGACCTGCCGTGCTGCACAGCACTATGGCATGGGAAGTACTGCACCTACAGAAATAGCACTCATTCATTCAGATAGGGTCTTGGAGAACCTAAAATCACTCCCCCCCCAAGAGGTACACATAGTAATATATCCATGTACACTACAGGGTCCCTGTACTAATGACTATGCAGGTACAAGCTGCACTCTCTAAAGCCATACATACAGCTTTAATGGGACCTGTCAACATCCCAGGGTGTATCCTACACAAATGTAAGAACAGTCAGCTATCCACATACACATCATGTTCAATCATAGCTCCATGTCTGGCTATGTACACACCGAATGGTGCGCAGCAACAGTTATCACACTGCACAAAGGGGTAGACACCAGTGATAATGGGACATAGTGCATAACTACCCTGCTGAGTCTGGTCTGTACGGCCATGAACTGTGATCAATGTATTTGATGTACTCGGTACAGATGTAGATGACAGTAGGGTTGATTCACACTGCATATCATGACCTTGCCAGGTCTTAGGACACCATCACCCATACTGTGTTCCAGCTATACTCAGTAAACTAGGTGTATATTCCTATGTCACAGGAGTGGTTCGCAACTGGACTGCTGGCAGAACCAACACTACAGAAGGTGTCTGACTAATGCACACAGATCAAACCAGTGCCAGCCACAGTAATACAGGGGTCATTCCTGGTACTCCCCTCATTGTTATCTCTACCATATAGACAAACACAGAAGGCATCAGCCTATTAATGTTTGCAAATGACTATGAGCTAGGAGCAATAGTCAACTCAATGTGTGCTGCGTTTAACATACAAAAGGGCCTTAGTGTGTCAGATGTGTGATGTGTGATGTATGGCCACAATCTGACAGCTAAGTATTGCATTGTCATCCCCTATGTTACAAACCCTGTACCCATTAACTACCACCTAGGCAGCGGTCAACATAATGGCAACTATGTGTATGAGATGCAGCTGAACAGTACTTTTCTTTGATAGTTACTTCCCCTCACCAGACAGGTAGTCATATGTGGCACTCCTAATCATGACCGGGTGCCATCCAGGAATATAGAGATAATTGCTCAGCCATACTCAACACCCATGTGACCCATAATAGATCGTATATTTCCTTTAAGAGTTATTGCCCATGTGCAGATGGCCTACACTGCCCTTCTCAATCCCTAGCTGCACTATGTAGCATGCAGCCTACCCTGAATAAAGCCATGTCCAACCCAGAGGTGTTGGGCATGCTATACGTAATACATCCTGATCCCAAATAAACACATACTTTATGGACATCCACCTTTCTAGTACAAGGATCACAGCATGCCTGACAGATCTCTGCCCCATACACTTAACATACTCTTGCCATACTATGCATCCCTGTCCAGCGAAGATGCACATTTCCCCTCTCTGTGACATGGTGTGATGACCGCATACCAAATATATCAGTAACCCTGTGGATCAGTTCTGTGGCACTGCTTGAACTTGCCAGTGAAACTTACCTGTCTGTTGCCTACAGCTAGGTAACCTGTCTACATAGGATCATAAATGGCCCAGGGCATATAGCCTACTAGATCACTATGACCATATATGCTATAGTTGATATCCAACCCTGCAAATACCATCAGGCTAGCTATTGTCCCATGTGTTACACATGTGCAAAACAGGCAATACATGGCAGGATGCTACACAGCTGTACAGTGCAATGTAGATGTATATGGCAAAACACATACATGTTTGCAAGTCTGCAGGGTCATAGGTCATGTCCCTAATGGCTATGTATGACTATATATGTGACATATACACAGCATTAAGGTTGATTGCAATAACGTGAACACACCCAGGCATGTGCTGATAGGTAAAGACACCAGTACAGGCAAACAGACATGCCCACATCAAGACAACATCCACATGGTGTAAGAACAATGTCAGCACATGACACCCACACATATATGGTGATAACATCACATCACCAGTAAGTGTCAAATGTGTGTGACTTATTCATGTCAGTGGTGTTAGTGTCATGTAGAATTGCAAAGATGTTTTTGCAATCTTAATAAATGTGAAACACATGTATGTTCAGCTGTACTGCTGTACTTCTCTGTGAGTTACTGTGATCTGTCTCCATCATTATGTCTTCCAGGTATGCCATATAGCAGACTGCAGGCATACAGCCACTTGGAGGATGAGGTCCTCGTTCCATACCTCCTCGACAGCCAAACAACGATCTTCAGCCATGTGCCACAGGATGCAGAGCAGCGAGATGCCCTGTGGGAGGAACTCTGCAGGAGGGTAAATGATGTTGGTGGTCACAATTGCACCTATCAGCAGGTGTGCCAACACTGCACTGACCACTTAAGATGGGCAAAACAGCGTGCTAATGCAATCACCAGGGAACAAGGTGCAACAGGTGGAGGGTCACTCACCCAGCCCCCACTAACACGTACTGAGGAGCTACTGGCCAACCTGGGGACACCTGCAGACCTCCATTCACAAGCTTTAGCTGGTATTGTGGAGGTGGGTGTCTCTCAACCACCGAGCCTAGAGTTGCCTGGTAAGTCACTACTGCACTTGAAACACAACTATAATTCACATAGTTACATGAGTTACTGTACAATATGTAATGTAACATCATATGCAAGGCATGTATGCACACATGCCACATACTATAGTCCGCTATTCTATGTATGCACAGATGTGCATACTCCATAGTATAGTGTATTGTACTGGCTTATGTGCTAACATGGACATTGCACCCTGTAGCTATCACACAGGTGTGGATAATGATCTTACTGCTGTGACACTCCTGTTTAGGTACCTCTGGCATTTTGCAGCAACAGCAGCCTGTGTCAGGTGAGATTGTTATTATTTACCAGGCTTGATGATGCACAGAACATATTAATTGCATGCTATCTGCCATAACACATGTACACATAATGTATGGTGGTGCTGTTAATGGACACTGGTCAGACCTGCAGTGCATCACAGTGTTTACCTATGTGAAACAATTGAGGACTATATGAAACACCTGAACTAAACCTTCCAAACTGTCATTGCCAGATGTGTGTACAACAGTGAATACAATGGTGGGACAGGTACTACATATCAGCATTACACATGTTGGGAATATGAACAGTACTGTACAGAGAGCATATGTGTGCACACACTCTAAATGTTTTGGAGGTGGAGTATGACCGGCCCACAGGATAGACCCTTGTGGAATATGCCCTTGCTATGAATGTCACACAATGTCATGTGCTATCTGACATGTCCATGACATGTAGCGGGCTGACTGCAACACTGCTCAGCTATCCTGCAAAACATGTCTCACATCCAATACATACCACTCTTTGTCTGCATAACCCTGTCCTCAGTGGAGCATATGACATCTATGGGTGTATGTCATATGGAATAACACTGACATGTAAAATAAGATGGCCATCACAACCATTGGACAGAACACACAGGCATGTGCTGATAGGTAAAGACACCAGTACAGGCAAACAGACATGCCCACATCAAGACAACATCCACATGGTGTAAGAACAATGTCAGCACATGACACCCACACATATATGGTGATAACATCACATCACCAGTAAGTGTCAAATGTGTGTGACTTATTCATGTCAGTGGTGTTAGTGTCATGTAGAATTGCAAAGATGTTTTTGCAATCTTAATAAATGTGAAACACATGTATGTTCAGCTGTACTGCTGTACTTCTCTGTGAGTTACTGTGATCTGTCTCCATCATTATGTCTTCCAGGTATGCCATATAGCAGACTGCAGGCATACAGCCACTTGGAGGATGAGGTCCTCGTTCCATACCTCCTCGACAGCCAAACAACGATCTTCAGCCATGTGCCACAGGATGCAGAGCAGCGAGATGCCCTGTGGGAGGAACTCTGCAGGAGGGTAAATGATGTTGGTGGTCACAATTGCACCTATCAGCAGGTGTGCCAACACTGCACTGACCACTTAAGATGGGCAAAACAGCGTGCTAATGCAATCACCAGGGAACAAGGTGCAACAGGTGGAGGGTCACTCACCCAGCCCCCACTAACATGTACTGAGGAGCTACTGGCCAACCTGGGGACACCTGCAGACCTCCATTCACAAGCTTTAGCTGGTATTGTGGAGGTGGGTGTCTCTCAACCACCGAGCCTAGAGTTGCCTGGTAAGTCACTACTGCACTTGAAACACAACTATAATTCACATAGTTACATGAGTTACTGTACAATATGTAATGTAACATCATATGCAAGGCATGTATGCACACATGCCACATACTATAGTCCGCTATTCTATGTATGCACAGATGTGCATACTCCATAGTATAGTGTATTGTACTGGCTTATGTGCTAACATGGACATTGCACCCTGTAGCTATCACACAGGTGTGGATAATGATCTTACTGCTGTGACACTCCTGTTTAGGTACCTCTGGCATTTTGCAGCAACAGCAGCCTGTGTCAGGTGAGATTGTTATTATTTACCAGGCTTGATGATGCACAGAACATATTAATTGCATGCTATCTGCCATAACACATGTACACATAATGTATGGTGGTGCTGTTAATGGACACTGGTCAGACCTGCAGTGCATCACAGTGTTTACCTATGTGAAACAATTGAGGACTATATGAAACACCTGAACTAAACCTTCCAAACTGTCATTGCCAGATGTGTGTACAACAGTGAATACAATGGTGGGACAGGTACTACATATCAGCATTACACATGTTGGGAATATGAACAGTACTGTACAGAGAGCATATGTGTGCACACACTCTAAATGTTTTGGAGGTGGAGTATGACCGGCCCACAGGATAGACCCTTGTGGAATATGCCCTTGCTATGAATGTCACACAATGTCATGTGCTATCTGACATGTCCATGACATGTAGCGGGCTGACTGCAACACTGCTCAGCTATCCTGCAAAACATGTCTCACATCCAATACATACCACTCTTTGTCTGCATAACCCTGTCCTCAGTGGAGCATATGACATCTATGGGTGTATGTCATATGGAATAACACTGACATGTAAAATAAGATGGCCATCACAACCATTGGACAGAACATGTGTACACTTGTCCATGGAGGATGGTCAGAGACATGAAGCAACACACACAGTAGAAGTGATGTACATGTGTGTACACCCTGTTGTACATTGGCTCGACATAATACAACTATGGCCATTGTATAATGGTGATATTGCAGATATGAAACACTAAACATCATACAGGCCTGTGCACAGCTTGTGTAGGCATAACATGTAACCACCACATTACATGTCTTGATAATCTTGAGTGTGTCATGACATGGAAGCATTCACCTATACAGTATCCAAATAAATACATGTGTTGCACAGCATACATATACAATCACATCAAGCCACAGATACAGTACATTCACCTTGCTTGTGTCAGACATCACTGTCATGCCTGCTCCTCATGTGTGTGAGGTACACAGATGGCATGTGGGACACAGAGTACTGCTAAGTTAGCCATGTGTGGGCATAGTTGCCAGGCATCAGTAATATGGTTGCAGATGTGCATGGGGTGTCATCCATATACCCTTCTGAGACCTGTGTCACACATTCCACATTAGGGTTTAGTGTGTATACACCTCAGTGACGTGGGACACATTCCACGTTAGATATGTATTGCATGTGAACATAGTCATGGCTATGAACTGTTTCAGTAGCTCACACTGTATAGCAATTGTGAAGCCACATGATGCCCTGCAATGGCTATGCACATCAGCTCAATGTGCAGTATGTCCCTGCATATTTGTAGGGTGGACAGACAACACTGGCATCAGCTGAAGGCCCACGTTAGTATAACATGTCCCTGCATTGGGACACCATTACCGTACTGTAGATTGGAAAGGGCACCATTGTGTTACACATGTGTGCATGTCATTCAACACGTCAGCAGAAGACATGTCATACTACATGTGATTGGCAAGGTTATAAGCCACACAGCAGGCCGGTGTACTGTAAACCTGTGCTGGTCTGTGGCACCATTGCAAAGTAGGGACAGCCATGTCAAACATGTGTGTACAACCACATGCACAATGTCTAGACTCAGCTCAGGGGTAGGCAGATTAATGTTGAACAGACATGCACTGCTTTGGGGGAGATATGCAAGCTAGGGCTCAGGCAAACATAGTATGCAGTCGACATACCCTACTGCTCATGTCCTCAAACATAGGGGCGATGGCCAACACAAAGCATCAGTGGCAGATGTACAAAAGTCAGTGATGGTCTGTTACCATGTGGTGTATGTTGCACACACCATGGCAATGTGGCACAATGGTGCAAAGTGCATGCATTGTGTTGCAGGTATGAGGCTTATGGGGTGTAGGCTACTAACACAAATGGTGCAATACAGGTATGTATGCTAACCACCACTATAATTGTGTAAGGTGCATGCCATCTGCTATAACACATGCATGCTGTTGTGTGCAACTCAGGGATGTATAACTACCACTATATTTGTCTAAGCTGAAACTATAATTGTTTAAGCTGAATGGCATCTGCTATATCACCTGCATGTAGCGTGTGTGTCTGTGTGTCTGTGTGTGTCTGAGTGTGTGTCTCTGTCTGTCTCTGTCTCTGTCTGACTGTCTCTGTCTGTCTCTATCTGACTGTATCTGTGTGTCTGTGTCTGGCTGGTATAACTTGTAATGTACAGTTCTTGTCTTCCCCTCACAGGTGTTGATGTAGGTGCTTTGTCCTCCTGTGGTCCACCTGATGTTAGTGTCCCCACAGACTCTAGCAGTGATGATGATAGTATGATTGAGGCACAGGCAGGGTTGTCAGGGGCTGAATCTGTGCCATTAGTTGCCATTCCACCTGCCTCCCCCTCATTCTTGCACACAGTTCCCCTGCTTGCACATACCCCATCACCACTAGCCATAGAGGAAGGACAGTTGGCAGGTGGTAGCATGGAACAGGGAAGTGTGGAGACTATGGAAGGTGTGCCTGCACACCATGATCCCAGTCAACAGACTGGTGATGTCCCACACAGGCATGTGCCCAGCGCTGCTTGTAGGAGGACCACTGGCCAACATGCCCCTGCAAGACAAAGCACATCAGCTGGAGTCACCAGATGCATGTTTCAGGCTGTAATGGAGGCACAGGCACGTGCAGACTGGCACAACAGAGAAGGTCTGAGGCTTCAGAGGGCTGCTGTCCATTCATTAACTGACAACATCCAGGCACTTGCAAATGCTCACCATCATCTTGCAGATGTTATGGATAGACGATTGGGTGACATGGTGGGAGTCCTTGACCGTGGCATGTCAATCCTCGAGCGTGGAATGTCTGTGCTGGAACATCTGGTGGGAGTGAGGCATCGGGCACATGGACGTAGGTCAGCTACATCACCTGTTGAAGGTCTACGTGAACATGCTACTGCACATGCCCGCTCCCATAGTGGCGGTAGTAGCAGCAGTGCAGCTGGTGCTGTGCAGTCCACACCAGGACACAGCAGGCCACATGCACGTGGCCCTGGATGGTCCCATCAGGGACATGGTTCCAGTGGACATGTGTCATCAGACAGTACCCAATCTGGACCTCTGCCTGGTAGTGCCCGTGCAACCCCTGGCAGGCGGAGGTCATGTGGCCATGGCCGGACACCGTGAACTGTGACACCTGCCTTGTACAGTCTGCAGCTGTCAGTAATACCCCTGTGTAGGCCAGCCACATGCCAAACCTGTGTGCATGCATACACACACACTGGAAACAATTGTAGGGCACCTCAACACACACACACACGCATAACATCCACACACACCCAATGATATCACAGGTCCTAGCACACACACATGATGTCATCCAATGGTGCAGACTAGGCCTCTGGCAAACATTATCACCCTGTGCATATGATGATGCCTGTGCTGCATCCCTGTCATCCACACCATCGGTGCAGGGACATGTACATATGGTCTGATGCACAGCACTAGGTAGACAATTGTAGATTAATATTGTTGAGTAGTGTTGACAGGCAGCAGACACACCATGTATTACAGTTTTAGAATGCATTTTGTTCGTTTGACAGTATGTATCATGTGTAACAACACTAACAGCATGTTGATCTTGACGTTCTGCCTTCCTCTTTCAGGTGTAGTTGCATATGCCGGGGGATGTCGGTGTTTGCTGTTAGTGTCCCATATGTACATGTTGACTACCCACAGGTCAGTATGACAATACCTGCATGCACTTTGTAGCTTCCACATCACAGTTATATTCTCCCATGTTTCAATTATGTTTACTGTTCTAATGATCCAAGAGCATGATAGCTGTGTAGTAAGCTACTGTGTTCAGAGCCGTCACATCCATAGTGGGTGACATCACAGGTATAGTTAGTTTCCTGGAGAGTGGAGGAGGTAAAAGAGTGATATGCTGGATGACAAGGGTAAAGGCCAGTGGAAATAGTGGCTTTTCAATGGGAAGCAATAATACCCACTGCCATGACAACATGCAAACACAGACACACCCACACACACAGGGATTCACAGACACAGTAACACACACTCTGACACACACACAGTTGCCAGTGTTCAGATGAGAACCCCTGCCTATGTGCATATCATCATTATAGTACTACGCAATTACAAGATGCGCCACAGAGATTACACATGTGCAGGTAGTTGGAATGGCCTATGATCGAGGACATCGACAGGGATACTACAGTGCAGTGAGTGTATGTGGGGAGGGGGGGTCCATCAGTAGGCTATGTAACAACAGGTCACACCCCAGAGTGTACATGTTAACAGGCGGTTAGAATGCCCATCTATGATTCATGATATCAACAGGGATGCTAGATTGCATTGAGTGGATGGGGGAGGGGGCATTAACATTTCACTATGGTAAAATACAGCCTCACTTCAGGGACTGGACACACACACACACACACACACACACACACACACACACACACACACACACACACACACACACACACACACACACACACACTGTGGCATTCACAAAGATATACGCCTATGTCACACACATACAGTCACTTTACATGTGTGAGGTTTAACCACCTGTCTATGGCTTTCTTTCTACACTTCAGTCTGGCCTGGTGTCAACAACAGTATTCAGGAGAGTGATAACATATGGGATGTATTCCCAACTATATGTGACATATACGGACGCAAACACCCACACATGTCAGTACTGTGAATCACACACCTGCCTATCTCATGATAGGTACTACAGAAGTACAGCACTATCACATCTGGAACAAAGCTTACTGACTCTTTCCTTTGCCAGCTGTGCTGATATATGCACAATATATGCACAGGGGAGATATTACTGTTACAGGTGTCATGAGGTTTGCCTTCGGTGTCACCCTTACAGCAGTCTACATTGTCTGTCCTCCACTTCAATTAACAAAACCTGACCTTAGCAGTTACACAGGTTATTGTAGGACTGGTGTAACACACCAGTGAGCTGTCCTCAGTACTCATTCACCTGCAACGAAGCCCCACCACTTAGTAGTCATGTCCAAACATCTGTCCATACCTCATGTATGGCTTACTGTACTTAGAGCATATCACCATCTACAGTTGGCAATGTTGAGGCTGTATTGCAACAGCATGATGTACTAAGACAACAGTCACCTTCAGACATCAGACACTGCACATACATGGAATCTACACAAACATCAATACATGTACACATATGCGGTCTACATCAGTAAGTGCACTAGCAGGTCAAGAGAATACATTCCACACCTTCCCCACGCCATGTGTGAAACATAGCCGAGCATTACACCATAATGGATGCTGTATTCATGTACTGGTAGGACACCACCACCTTCACCTAGTAACCAAGTGTACATATATTACAACAGTACATATTAGTGAGACACACACAGCATTATTCCATGTCATGCTCCTACAAACTGTTACTTGACAGTGCCATGGTGAAGCCATGGCACTGTAATGGTCAACAGTGAGCACATTGCATTTGCCACACACACCTCATATTTACTGGAAGAGTGCCAGCAATGTGCTCTGTTAGAGCTAGGCAGTACACACATTCAAGCATGTGTGAGGTCTGTGGCTTGTAAACATCTCGCCCAGCATGTACTGGCTATTGTGGTACTAAGGGTAATGTCCAGACAGCACACAGCATGGATGGCTTGCAATTGTTGACATGGGGTATATCTAGGAACTGTGGTCACACATAGCTGTACATGTCATGAACATATCACCTGTGACTACTCAGGAACATACAGAGCAGAGATGGATTTCCCTGAGTCTGTCAATACAGGCCTTGTGTAAGTCTTATGGTCCTATTATTTGAGTATGTTTGCAGGCATTGCATTAGGTGGACATGTCTAAAGACATACATGCCACATGGGGTGTTGTATGATATGATAAGTGTCATGGGTGACCAGTAGAGAGGGAATATTACCTTTGTTAACATAGATATCAGACCTTATGTACTTTTAGCATGTTATCTGCCATGTGCATGTGTATAATGACTGTAGCCACCTGTATGTAGAAAGGATAATGAAAGCTGTAGTAATGTCATTTATGTTGTATGAGTGTGGGATGTACATATCCAGGGCAGGTACAGTTAGGTCATATCCAACCATGAGGGTGTTGTTTACTGGTGTACAGCAACAGTCGAACATGTTAATGCTGACAACATCCGAGGGACTGTGGTATGTGTACAACTGAGCTGGTTACAAACAGTGGTATTATTGCATTGCCATAACACATTATGTAGCTGTGTCTGTACATGGGTACTTTGCACAGTTGATGTAGGCCTAGGTGCAGTCCACCAATCGAGGGATATCTGGTTTTATACCATACAATGTCATACCACATATGGATGTGTATTGGTAGTCTGGGGACAAGGTGGTGGATGTATATGAGGATATAGCCTAGAATGCAGCATTTGCCACTGTCACTTGTACCTGACTCATCTGTGATGCATTATGTTGGAGTAGTGGTCTTTACATGTGAGTAGCCTTTATGAATATGTGTACACCATCACCTGGAATGGTCCATACCACTGTTATGGCCCATATGTCTGGATCTAAGTTATATGGTGGTAGTGCAATTTTGCACTACAGAGCCTTCAGCCAGGTGTTCCTCACTGCACAGATGTCAGTATTCCCCATTGTAGGTTCTACATTGTGCAAATGGATTACTAAAGCCACACATCTAGCACTGGTTAGCATAAGCATCCAGTGCAATTGTCATGTAGGTGTCAGGGTGTTACTTCTGGGTGTAGAACATTTGCTTTAGAATGTGGCTATATGGGTAAATGTGACCTAGGTGTTGTCCACACACATGTGAATCATGGATGCATGTGCTCTGTGTTGAAGGCTCGTCGTTTGGTCATGACAGCCCAGAATGACACACACTGGACAACCTCATAATAACAGCAGGACATTGGCTCATTGTTTTGGTCTAGCAGTTGCCACTCATACCATGACAACACTGCACGTGGCATTAATGTGCTTGTCAGTGAATGCCTCATGTAAGGTGATGAACAGCAGCAGAACTTGTGTATATGACCAATGTGAGATATACTTAAGGTAGCAGTCCTGCTAATAATGGCAACTACTAACACAGCTGGGAGAGGTAATCTTGACACCTGCACCTCAGTACCATTACACAAGGTGGCTCATACATTATGCTTGCACATACCACTGTTCCACGTATAATGCCACTGTCCAGAACCTGCTATCAACGTATGCCTTTCAGGGCAGCAAGGTGAGTGACACATGCTGTAGGTAGCATCCGCCTGTGCGACCCAGGTAACCTATTGTCTGTCATGTCCACACATGCCTGAATGTGTATACTTAATATATATATATGTCAGTACTTCATGTACATGTATGCATGTGTATCACACAGCACAGACACAGATATACCATCTACGGGCCACATACAGGTATCAGGTAGTAAACCAGTATGATGTGTATATACTGACAGGTAAGATTTACCTAGCTGTAAACCTGTATATTTATAATTGGAGTCCATTACAATGTGTTCTGTACATGTAAGTGTTTGAGCATGCACACTGTGGCCTTTAGTGGTTAGAATTGGAGTGCATCCAAAACAGCCCTGTGCTACTGAGTGTATGAGCGTACCCACTGCCACCTTGTGTAATTTGAGTCAGTGCATCCAACAAGCCCTTTGTTACTAAGTGTATGAGCATGCCCAGTATAACCTTGTGTAGTTGTAGTCATAGTGCATCCCAAACGGCCCTGTGCTACTAAGTGTATGAGCATGCCCACTGTAACCGTGTATAGTGATAGTAGTTGTCCATTCCACAGATGGCCTTACTCCAGTCCAGGTTCCTGTTGTGCTACAACTATACCTCTCAGGCCTACCTGCAGATGATGTGTCTTGTTTGTGCATACAGGTTGTAATGGACACCTACTTTAAACACACAGGTTTACAGCTATGTACTTCATGACTGTCAGTCTCCCTGTTGTTGTCCTCAATCTTAGAAGGGCAGTCTGACTGCCTTGGAATGTATAATCTCTGTGGTGTGTCTTGTAACTGTGTAGCACTGTAATAGTGATCTGTAGATAGGCAGGAGTTCTGATCCCACCACTGGCAACTGTGTGCGTTTGTGTGTGTGACAGCAAATGCAAGAGTGTGTGTGTGTCAGCAAATGGCTGAGTGTGTTTGTGTGTGTGTGTGTGTGTGTGTGTGTGTGTGTGTGTCTCAACAAATGCCTGAGTGTGTGTGTGTCAGCAAATGGCTGAGTGTGGTTGTGTGTGTGTATTTGTGTCTGCATCCTGTCATGACAGTGGGTTTTGCTGCATTCCAAAGAGATTCCTCCTTTTGTACTGGCCTTTATCCTTGTCAACTGCGACACCTCTCTCTTCCCCCCTCCCCACTGCATGTAATTGGTCCTGTGATATCATCCAGCTCAGAAGTGGAATCAGCGTAAGTGTAATTGTATGTGTTCTGTGGCACATACCCCAACTGCATACCACTGTACTAGTTACCTTTACATAGGCAAGACATGTATACACAAAACTGGCAAGTGTGTGCGTGTTTGTGTGTGTGACTACCCTGTAGCCAGGCATACACATGTGTAATGTCTTTTAGCACACCATGGTAGCCATCTGTGGTGACCGGTGTCTACAAAGTATTACATAGTTAGGAATGGTAAAGAATACACAGTCAAGCACGACTACAGTTGGATATGTTATTTTCCTGTGCCACTGTCGAGCAGTGACACAGAAGTGGTGGCTGGGGTGTAGGTCCATACCCATCATTCCCCCACCCTAACTCCACAATCCCTGGGGTGGATTACATTAGCCATCATTCCCCACCCCAAACACCACATACACGACAACCATCCCTTCTCTGGTGAACTGCTTATGGTTTAAATGTTATAACACAAGAGATGCCTCTGTTTTGTGTTCACGTCAGTTCATTTGGAACCCTTCTTTGTCAGAAAGGGTGTTCAGATGTGTGTGTGTGTGTGTGTATATATATATATATATATATATATATATATATATATATATATATATATATATATATATATATATATATATATATATATATATATATATATATATATATATATATATATATATATATAGATATATATATATATATATATATATATATATATATATATATATATATATATATATATATATATATATATATATAGTTATGACAGTTGTACAGCTGTAGACTTGTCTTTGTTGTTTCAGAGTACAGTACATTCAAGGGTACTGTACATATGTACACAAAGTGACTGTCCCATTTGTTTTCAGTACTGTGGAATACTTGTAGTAAGATGTGCATTATAGAATCCATGCAACATATATACAATCCAGATGGCTTAGTGGTACATCCAGTGACCTCAGTGTGCATGGTCCAGGGTTCAAGACCTGCAAGCCTTGTTGATGCTGTCAATTAGGACAGCATAAGGCAGTTGTAAGCAGGTGTAAATGTTTTTTTGTGACAGTAAGCAGCAGGTATACACAGGTAACAGATATGTACAACTCACAGTACACTTGGAATGCCCTTCTCTGGCAATCCTGCTGATGTCACCCACTTACGAATACACCGTTGGGACTGCTATAACCACATAATCTCCATGGCGCGTGCTGTAACTGCATAATGTTATAGTGTGATACACTAGTTAGGTAGGGATTCTATTCCAAGACATGGCAGGTGTGTGTGTGTGTGTGTGTGTGTGTGTTTGACAGTCAGAGCCTGTGTGGAGATGGCTGTGAGTGTCTAACCACTGGACATGTTGGGGAGCTGATTTTGTAGTTTTCCTATATGGTGTCCATATTATATGTCATAATGTCCATCTTACAAGGAGTACAGATGTCAGTCAGCCAAGGGACTGTGTTGGCAAGCCATACTCCTACATCTGGCAAAAAGCCTTGTGAACAAAGTATGCAACCCTACTATTACCTGGAATACGTTCTGAACCCATGTGTCATACACAAACACACTTGCCTAGAATATCCCACTATGTTGCTAATACCCAGCACATTGATGACAAAGAGTAGGCATGGTGTGATTGCAGTGGGTTGCAGAGGGCATGGCACTCTGTACAGCAGTACAATAGGCACATAATTGTGGACAATATGCCTTCACTATGTTCCCCACTGGAAGCCTGCAACATATGTGATGCCATTACATGTGATCTACAGAGGCCATACAATGCCTTACACATGTACCCTGTATGGACCGATGCCAATGACACCAGGGAATACATGTATCATGCTATCAATGCAGGTGCAGGGTCAACCTGCTGTCTATAAGAAAGTCCTGCCACACCAGGCCAGTATTGGCATATCTGAGGATAACAGTTTGTGTACAGAACATGTGCCAGCCAAACCAGGTACACTTGTAAATGTCACTGTACATTATTGTGGGACGTGCACATCCCAGGCAATGTCCATGTCAAGGACTATCAAACACAGACATGGCATGCATTGCAAAGCTATGGCCATACACAATGGTAACCAGGATGTCAGGACAGTTCATACAATACCCATCCGTGTGGGACATTGCAGACACTACACCCCTGTACCACACTGCACACTATAGTCGGGTGGCGTGATGCCAAGGATTACCCCTCACCCAGCCTTGTACAGCCCTCTTGCACACCTAACCACTACACACCCATGAAGCAATGCACACATGCATGTCAGTACTAGCACCTTGTGTCTGCATGTGGGGTATGATGCATCCAACCACAGTCACTCCCAGTATAACTCCCACTGGCATACCAACAGATGTCAAACACGTTCACATGCCATATCCCATGGAACCGCTGGATATCCCCTGTGGTGCATGTAGTACCTATGCATTACTGCAGTGTGGCAAACTAAGTAGTTAGGAAGTGTATTTGTGGGCCTGGCAAAGAGTGTCAATGTGAGTCCATTACAGAGTGTGGTTGTGTTGACAATGACATCCGTTCATGTGGACAGCCATGTGTGCTACACCTAATGTATGTCTACTATATCTCTGCTGCAGATGTCGCTCACCAGCACACATATATGTTCTTACAGCACACCAACATGTCAGCTTTGTGGCACATGGAGTAACTGCATGCACTTGTAATAGTGATGACTAGTCAGTCAGGGGTTTTCACCCCTGTACTGGTATGTGTGTGACAGACAATGCTTAGGTTTTAGTCTCCAAGCCCTTCTCTGATGTACTTTGCCTCTGTCTATCCTTCCCACACACTCTCTGGTGGATGTGGAGTTGTACACCTGCTCAGCAGCAGCTTGTGTTTTGTAAGTGATGGTCATGATCAGGTGATGGCCTCTGCACCTATTGCAGTCCTCCTCTAGCTGATTGCATGTGGAACAGCTGTGAAGATGTTCCCATAGCCAATTGCATGGAAACACAGTACAATATCTAGGAACATCATGTTGGTGTTTGCCCATGACAGTCACTGTGAGTGGTACCTGGATCTGGTGTTTGGTTAACGGCATCACAGATGATATCTGGATGTTTCTCAAACAACATACACAGTGGGAAATAGCCTAAAGACAGGAGGATGATGTGCCAGACATGACTACAGCATGTAAGTTTAGCTATGCTTCATTGAGATTACTGCCTGTTTAACAAGTTGTGTGTGGTAATGGCTATTCTGCATGTTCTAAAACTGACAAGACAGTGCTCTGTTTGTGAGGGACCCCCATCTATAGGGCCATCTGTGGACTGGTCATTGTGTGGAACCATTTGTTTCCTGTGTTACTGAACACACATCTGTGAACTGCAGGAGCATAGTGTGAGGATCGCAGTCAGTACATGGTGATAGTGATGAGTTACTGCCATCGCATCCCTGATTGGACATATGTCACATGAAACAGTGGTATGACAGACACTGTCTGGGGTTCTCAGTGACATGCCAATAATGGGCCACTGTTCATAGCTGCAGTCACAAGTCTTCTATGCTTTGTACAGATGTCATGCAGTATATATGCATGTGTTGTGCTCCCTCTGCAAATGTATACCATCAATTGTGTTGGGTTGATGGTCATATCTATGCATGCTGTTATACGTAATCCTGAATGCTGTTGACTATTACTAAGCCATATCTGCGATTAAACTGCAACACCATAGGCTGTATGGGTTTGGTGGTCCTGGCAGAACCTCCTGTCCCACATCAGCTGGCCATGGTACTGGGCACCAGCACATCTAGGGCTCAGCCTTGGACCTCCACCTCTGTTGGCTCTGCACCACCTTCTGGTGGAACTGCCACTGAGGATTGGGCTTGTCCCCCCTGGGAGCAGGTCCAGACAGGAACATGTCCACTGTCGTACAGTCCGAGATGTGGTGCGTAGGGGGCTCAATAAGGGGTTTTGAGGCCAGATACACCAGCTCAAGGGCAGAGTGTCACATTTACAGGGTGACCCTGCCCCTCCTAGACTGCCCCCAGCACTGGCACCTTTGCGGCTGTTTTGGTGCAGTGGTGGCTGCCCATGGCTGGGAACCTCCGTCCCACTGTTTCCATCTGGGGGATCCAGGGCTTGTGACTGCTGAACACCCCTCCCCATCTGAGGTGTATCCCCCACGTGTCATATACTGACCCTGTATGATGCTGTCTTGTCTGTCATCCTACCCAACCTATCCTCCATGAGCATACCTACTCTCCTTCCCCCACATCCCACTCTCACCCTATGGAAACAAAAGGCCAATCGGTTCCTAGAACAACATTTGCCCCATACATAGCTGTCCATTTCACGCACGTATCCATTGGACACATGTAACCCTTTTAATATGCATCACAACATACTCCAGTTGTCTTCACCCCTGTCTCTAAGGCACACGGTCCTGGTATGCACATGACTCCTAAAGGTTCCAGGTACACGTGATGCAGACGACCCCATTGTACAGACAACACTACTGGTCCCTCTATGGTTACCCCATTCACCTTTATCATGATGATGATGCTGCACACAGCACCTTGCATGAGTACTGTTCTCACATAATGATTGGATAGGAACTGTTGTGTTAATGTAAATAAAATGCACAGAGTGATTTATTTGGTCAATGTACAAATGTTTTCATGTATTAATGACACATGTCTGTCTGAAGGGGGGGTCTTGATATTACATAGGACAACACCACTACATAATACAGGCATTGCTGGTGTTTCCCTTTTCATTCCTTTGTAATGCTCTGTTGTCACATGGGATGTTCTTCATATATCTATATATATATGTATGTGTCTATATCTGGACATAAACACTCACACATACATCTACATGATGGAATATATTTCCTATACTGTTGAATGACTGCACTGGAAGATACATTTGTGATAAGATCCGATGTCTGTATATCCACCATGGCTTAGTGGTAAATCACAATAGCTGTGTGTGCAGGGTCCTAGATTTGAGCCTTGCAGAGGCCGTTTATTTTGCTGCTGAGCAGAACAAGGCCATTAGATATGGAGTGATTAAAGCACATTAAAGCAGTTGTGAGCAGGAGTGTGTGTGTTTGCGCAGAGCTAAGCAATGCTAAACTCCGGTTACAGTTTCTTACACTCAGTTAGCCTCTACATTGCTTCATCAGTGTAATACTCGCATACTGGTAGCCAAACAGGCTTACACCTGCTTGCTCCCACACTTGCAAATGCACTGCATTTGGTGTTTGCATCTGACACTCACACCCCTTGGTGGAAGTGAGGACTATGATATTACCTTGTGATGCCTATTACATCGGATTACATGGCTACAGTATCGGGAATGGCTACCCATTAGGCGGAAGCATGCCATTCGACTGTATGGAATCCGCAGCCTGTCCACAGTTTGATTCATATTATTGGTGTGTTCCTCTTACAATCTGCACCTGTCTGGCTAATACAAGGGAACTGACACTCTTCAGTACAAACAAGTATTTGGGTTTTGGAACCCACATCTTTCAGCCGAGTCATGCTACTGCATACCTAATATTCTATCATCTATCTAAGGTTGTCAGTGGGATATGTGCTTTCTGTCCCTATCAGACCTCTCATATGATTGGGGAAAATACCAACTGAATCAGGGACACGTCATAACAGCATCAGGGACACATTTAAATTATTGATGCTATTAACCTGACACACTGACAGACTGCATATGAATTTGTGCACATTTTCTGAAGTAAATGATGTTTATAACTTAATTGTTGTCATTATTCATTACGTGTAATTCACCACCTTTCCTCCGAAAGTCACTGGTTTTAGGAGGGATTAAGTGGGACAGAGTTAGAAATTGACTTGAAATCAGGGACGTCCCTGGAAATCGGGGATAGTTCATAGGTATGGTCCCTATCTGTCCTCGCAATGGTTTATGTCCTGTCCAGTGGATTTGCTCTTAGGGGTTGAGAGGTATGGGCATCTGCTATGCCCATTTTGAAATATTACTTAAATCCCTGGGCTGTCCTATTACAACTTGCGCCAGCCAACACTTGCACACCTAGGCCCATGATTGCATACCCATAGTTCCCCCACCTGCCACTGCTCTACAGCACTCATCCTTACTGTGGGTGCAGGTGGGGTATAAACACACCACTACACACTGCCCACTCTCCCCAAGTCGGAAAACATGTCGTACATTGTGTCTACCCATGGGTTACCAGGCTTGCACAACCTACTGGTCCATGTACATCTACAGCCTGTTTTGATGAATCATTACCAGGACTGCCTCCGATGATCATTAATCTTTGGGTGTCCCACAAGGGACATCAATGTCTGTTTCAAGATTAGACCTGGCAGGTCTCTCCCACTGGTAGTATCCTGCCGGTGGTCTGGGAAGCAGTGGTGTGTTTACTTATATTGTGTGTCTGTATGTCTCACCGGCCTAGCTGGGGTGTTGGGGGGGGGTTAATGCTATGTGTTACACATTTGTTTATTGGACCCCTCACCCCCATATGCACGGCCTGTGAACATATGTAACTCGTAACTGCTGTATCATATCCTAGCTATGTACATGTGTATATTTACAGTCACATATATATATATATATATATATATATATATATATATATATATATATATATATATATATATATATACACACATTACTATATACAGATATATCTGTATATGTATGCATACATATATATATATTTATATATTGCTGTCTATATATGCACCCAAGATATACCCATAAGAACATCATGAGGGGACAGTTCTTAATAACGTCCAGGATACATTCGGACGACACAACTCTTGCAATGGTGATGGAAGACATGTCGGAACATCTGAAGGCAAGAGGGTATAGAGAAGAAGAGGTATTGAGTATGAGACAACAAGTAGATTTGGAAAGGAACGAGAAAGGCAGACCGCACTTAAGAGGGAAACAAGAGAATATGAATCAAAATAAGTATCCATATAAATAACTGAAAATGGTGCTTACCCATACAACAGACACGAGGAAGTATGTAACATAGTGAAAAGGAATTGGAAGATACTTATGCCAAGTGAAGAATGTAAAGAGGTCCTGGGAGAAGAACCTAAGTTTTGTTTCAGAAATGCAAGGAACTTAAAGCAAATACTATGTAAAGATAATGAAATGGAATCACACACTATCTCAAGGAGAAAAGGAACTTTTCCATGTAGAAGGTGCACCATGTGCAGGTATATATGTACGGATGGCTATTTCGAGCATCCAGTTACTAAAAAGAGATATGTTAGTAATTTTTATGCAGATTGAACTACAAAGAATGTCATATACCTAGCCACTTGCCTAGCATGCGACAATTTCAATGTCAGAAAAATGATACGACAGATGAAAGAGAGACTGTCCAAATACATCAGTGATATAAGACTTAAAGACTATAAAAATCCCTTGGCCAAGCATATTAGAGATAATGAAGGACATAGTTTTGTATTTAGAGCTTTACATATCATATATATTTCAAGAGAGAGGGGGTGATGTGAATAATAGGCTTGAACAAGAAGAAATGCTTTGGATAGGGAAACTGAGAGCACATCAAAAACCTGGGCTCAATACAGCTTTCCCTATGAAACCTGCCCTGAAAGGGCGGAGATTGAAGAGACATCTATGACACGTCAAATTGAAGCTAGCTGTTCATTGTTTGAAAGTATTTTAAAAATCAGATACTTGAGAGACACAAGTTATATGGATCTGAAGAAGGGTTGTTTGGAGTAACCCAAAAGCGCTTATCCCTCTACAGTTTTATTGTTTTATTTCTGCAAGCTGAATAAATGTGTCTATACTTTTAGCTATTCATCTTGGAGCATGTTCTTTATGCACATCTACTGAAATGCTGGCAAGCTGTTAAACTGAGTCATTGGAATTGTTTTCAGCATTTGAACTACGCTGAATTTTTTAATTTATGCTTTTGTTCAGCATTTGATACATATGCTGAAGGCATCCTGGGACTAGATATCGGCTGGCCTTGGCTTTGTTAATTGTGCTGTTTGCTGGATTTTTATATATATATATATATATATATATATATATATATATATATATATATATATATATATATATATATATATATATATATATATATATATATATATATATATATATATATATATATATATATATATATATATATATATATATATGTGTGTGTGTGTGTGTGTGTGTGTGTGTCTGTAAAGCAATGCATACCCCATGCAAACGCACTTACACATGCTTACTCATGTTTATATATGCTTAAACCTGCTTACTAGTGCCTTATTCATTATGACACTGACACTTCACTCCAGTTAACTTTTAATTGTTATTTTGCAGGTTATACAGCGGACAGATGTCGCAATATGTTCATGTACAGATTACCGATGGTAAATGGTATGTGATGCAGTGGGATTCGGTACGAGAATGTCTGTTCGTTAGGCAGTTGCTCTAACCAATACACTATTGCTGTGCTGCTTCATTTGCATATATACCCATATACCCATGGCTCCTGGTTCCTTGAACACACACCCCAACGCCTTCCTAACACTGCAGTCATCAATCTCCAGCTGGATTCGCTGTATATCCACACCACTACACACTGACCACTCCCTACTCCTATAGACCCATCCCATCGGTTGACTCACTCCACGTATCCTCAAAACTCCCAAACATTTAGTCAGCAAACATTGGTGACATGACTGACCAAAAGAATACTATTTGCAATTTTTGGGTTGTCCCACATGGGACACGCATGTGTTTATGTCATGATTAGACTCTATACTTCATTACATCATTAAGGTTACCACCTGTCCCACTTTGCAAGTGGCAGTCCCTCTTTGGGCAGTTGTGTCCTGCAAATAAATTGTAAAATGGCAAATGTCCTGAGATTTTAAGACAAAAGTATTTCCTATATTTTATGTAATAGTTGCATAAAACAGTTATTCTGTATCTGAAACACCTAACTGTTATAAGAAACAGAATAAGCAACTAACTAAGCTTTTATTTAGGCAAAAAAGTGAAGTTCTGTCCTTTGTGATGGCCATGAGTATGTTTCGGCCTGCAAAATCTGATATTTGTACAAAAGATGTCCCACTTTGGGCATTTGAAAAGGTGACAATCCTATACATCCTTACTCCCGTTAACATGACACTACCATATATTAATAAATATGACTATGTGGTAAAGCACACGTTACACATGAGAGCCTACTTATGTACGTGTTTGGCGTATTTCTTTTACAAATAGACTGGTTTAGTAATTGGCGTTGCCATAGCAGGCAGATCACAGGAATGATTCCATGTGTGGCAAAGTCCTCACATTTGATTTTTTTCAGCACAGCACTGACTTCGGACATTGCACACACTTCTGCATTTTAGCAGTTTCGTCCCTTCCCTCTTATGCACAACCTATTATTCTATCTACTGTCGAGGTTTGTAAGGGCACATTCATGTTATTTATGTCTGCAAATGGAATGAATGTGTTACAGAGAATGTTCTTCTACATATTGATGTCTCCATGTGTGTATGCATATATACTTATAACGAACTCGCTGACCTCCATGGGGCAGTCCAATTAGAACCAGCCCATCCAACCCTGGCATGCCTGGTTCCATAATTTCATACCCATAGTTCCTCCACCCCACCCGTGTTCAACATACATGCATACCATCCATTGTCCTCTTGTTATCGCAGCCATAACACACCTCCACACATTGCCCTCTCCTGAGCATTAGGGGCCCTACACGTATGCTGTCCCAACCCATGTATTCTCAGGCTCTCCCACCATTTAGTCCTTGAACATACCTGCCCTTGCTTGCGTAATGGTCGGATGGCCAAATAGTCTATCAATTTTTGGGTAGTCCCACCAGGGACTACCCTCTGTGTGTAAAGTAGACTTAGCAGATCAACAATGTTACTCCCACTGGTAATATCCTGCCTGTGGTGTGAGTAGCAGTGCTTTGCTCACTCCTGCCCAGCTTGATATGACATACGCTGACAGTGCTATATAATACTGGGGTTGCTGTTGATTTCCTTCTCATTCCTTTTGTATGCTTTATTGTTAAGTCATTCTTTCTTCATATATATATATATATATATATATATATATGTGTGTGTGTGTGTGTGTGTGTGTATTATATATCTCTACATACTTATATACATTTCCTATGCTGGGCACTGCTTAGACCCGTGCAAGCACACTCGGACTTGCTTACTGGTACTCATATGTGATTACTGCTGCTTATTTGTGCTTACACCTGCTTACTAGTGCCTTATTCATTATGACAGTGCCACTTTGCTTGAATGAATATTTAAATTACATATCTCATGCGATAAAAAAAAAAAACTGCCAGTACTGGAATATGAAGAAAAACTGCCACAACCTTGTTTTAACATGTTTTTGTCCAATTTAATACCATGAACTTCATCAGAATAACATCCATACTTATTTCAAGGTTTAAATAAGAAATAATATACCTCATGTGATCAAACAGACCAATAGAATACATAAAACACTTAATGTGTTCTTCTAATCAATCAAAGATAAAAAAAGATACATTTTACTTAAAATATTGCAATTTACAGTAGGCAACATTGGTGACAATATAAATTTTTTGGATTTACATTTAGCTATCAGTACTGAGAGTATGCAGTTTGAAAGTTGCATTTTCAGAAAGTCCACTTTTGTCAACCAATATTTACACCACGATAGTTTACATCCAGTTTTTATGAAACGCGGTGTTGTTAAGGGACAATTTATCAGATTAAGTCATTTAACCAGTAGAGATGATATTTTTCATGATGAAACAGTTAAGTTGACTGGATTTTTCATGGCAAGAGTTTACGACAAAGTGTGGTTGGACAGTATATTAAAGTCATTGGCCTTAGATCTAGTAATACTTGTCCCATTTTAAAACATACTATTTGTCCAGTTGTGGACAAACCAATGATTACAACAGTATGTAGTAGTTACAGTTTAGCTTTCCCTATTCCAATTACAAATGAGATGGTCTTTATTAAAATCATCATTTGGAACAATTGGAAAGTACTGTTAGGTAACACTGATTTATGCAAAATTGTTGGTAGTTCTCCCCTTTTCACGTATAAAAAGACAGTCAACATCAAGACCATTCTTGAGAGAAGTATTCAGGGTTGCACCAATGTTCATACCAGTTTTAATTTAGGCACGTTCCCTTGTGGAACATGCAAACAATGTAGGTACATTTCAGGCACCAGTACAGTGTTATTCAAGCACATTAATAAGAGAATTCATTGTAAGGGACGCTACACCTGTAAGACCAAAAATGTGGTTTATGTTGCTAAGTGTGTTTCTTGTGAACATTTTTATATAGGGAAAACAACTAGAGCACTGAACAGGCGTATATATGAACACACTTTAGCTATACGTAAAAAAGATATGTCAAACGCTTTAGCTAAACACCCCATTAGTTGTTCTAGTTATAAAAAGGTTTCCTTTTTTGTCTTAGAGAAGGTCAATGATGATATGTTTACTGGACATTTTAAAGTACTTTTAGAATGTAAAGAGACATTATGGCAGATTTCATTGAATGCTGACCAGCGTCCTGGATTGAATGACATGATTAATATAAAGTGCTTTTTACAAGCACAAAGATTATAGTAATAAGTACATTTTTATATACAATATTCATTGTTTATATATTTAAACAAAGAATTTTTATACTAATATTTTTCAGTAAATATTTTAAGTAAAATGTGTGTCTTTTTTTTCTTTGATTGATTAGAACACATTAAGTGTTTTATGTATTCTATTGGTCTATTTGATCACATGAAGTATATTATTTCTTATTTAAACCTTGAAATACATATGGATGTTATTCTGATGAAGTTCATGGTATTAAATTGGATGACAACGTGTTAAAACAAGGTTGTGGCAGTTTTTCTTCGTATTCCAGTACTGGCAGTTTTTTTTACTTGATTTGGTATGGTGTTTGTGATTCTACTAACTGTTTGGTCAGTAATGGTAGAAGAAGAATTGAGTCAGGAGACTCTGCTGAACCTTAGCATCCATCCGGTTCCTGAGTCGGGTAGAAGTTTCAACAAACTTATTACTTCAACTATTTCTGATGCTGTTCATGAGGCTCTATCCCAGCAGATAGGCAACGGAAGTATTACAGGTAACCTGAACCTCAATTCAGGCAATCCAAGCAATCCAGGCAGCAGGCGAGACAATGTCAGAGTTTATCTGGGTGTTTCTTCCAGTCAAGCAGGTTTAGCTGTGTCTGCAAGTGAAAATGGCAACATATTATCCTCAGTTAACCATTCACAGGGATCTAATGGCATGGGTGTAATGGATAAAGTTATCGAAAACGTTTTCAAAGAAACGATGAATCCATTTCACAGTTCCCAAAATGAAAAAGAATGTAATAAAGTAAGTGACTGTGTAATTCTGTCCAGTCTGGACAAATTTTCTATATGTAAAAAAGACATCTTTTTGCTTGAGAAATTGTGTACAAAGATAGTTTTTTTTGCAACTAGAAGTCTTTTATTTAGAAGAAAACATCAGATTAAAATGTGTGCCTTTTGGTCTAAGGACTTTTAAATTTCCAAACTGTGTAGTTCAAGGTGATGGCTTGTATACACAGTTAGTGGAATTGTTTAACAATACTGGACTGACATTTATGAAAATGCTTATACAATATTGCAAGAGTGAATTGGTGTCCTTAAGAGAACAAGCTGAGAGCCTAGATAGTAAAATTAGAGTATCACAGGCTTTCAGATCCTTGGCATCTCTTTATTTCGGAATTATTGCGAAATTAGAGAGGCACAGAGCTTCAGTTATCTTAAAAAGCAGAAAAAGTTAAAGAAAGACCTTGCGGCTTACGGCTCAAAAACAGCTTATCCGCTAAAGAGTAATAGGGGCACAAAAGAAGGCACAACCTCATTTGTCAATAATGGCACACTAAATGACAATGTTAGTCCTATCAATAAAGAGACTGGTTCTAATGTTTGCCCAGTAAATGCAAATGAAAATGGAAATGGTGGATGTTTTCCATCAAATGACACTCAAGCTACTACATCTTATGCACAGGCAGTTTTCTGTGGCAAACAAGTCTGTTGCTTTTTTGATGGACAAAACAGGCAACAAAAAAACTCTGAGATGGTCTGGGAAGGTCCAAACGAGAAGCAAGGGCAAGGGTCGCAAAAAGAACTAGACTATATTATTAATGTTTTTAACTTAACTGATGATGTGTTGTCAAGTGACATGATTTCTGTTCTTAAGAAAGGTTTTTCTTTTATTCCATCAAATCATGTTAATGCTTCCAGTTTGATAGTTGACTTCAAATTGTACTTAAGGAAACTTAATTTGAAGTACATTTTTGAAGGTATTGCTAAACCTGAACTTAAGGATTTTGAATGTAAAAAAAGAAGTACGTACAATCCTTTATTAAATCCTACTTTGATGGTTTTTGGGAAGTTGTGTGACCAGGAGTTCAGAAAGATTAGACATCATGATGAAGGTACACTCAATTTAAACCCTTCTGAAATGTCTGCTTTAAATGATTTAGCTAATAACAAAAATTGGCGTATTATGAAAGCAGACAAAGGTGGTTCTATTGTCATTATGAAGTCTGTTGATTGTAGTTTGGCAATGAACTCTTTACTTAGTGATCAAAATTGTTAGAGAATAGTCACCAAAGAAGACATTACTAAAAGTTTTTTGAGACTAGATACTTGTTTATTTGACTTATTTAGTCAAGGCAGTATAGATTATTCTGTTTACAGTTTTTTAACAGTTGAACTTCCCAAACTGGCCACACTATTTGGGATTCCTAAGTTACATAAAAATGGGATGAATCCTCCCTTTAGACCAATAGTGTTGGCCATTCTTTCTAAGACAGAATCCATCTCTGTTTGGTTGCACAAACTTTTGAATCTGATAGTGCAGAAAACAAAATTTTATTTGAGGGATTCATGGCACTTGTTAGAATGTTTGGGTCAACTACACAATTTGACACAATAGTTAAATTTGCATCATTAGATGTGACATCTTTATATACAAGTATAAACCAAACAATAGGGGTGGAATACTTGAGAGAATATTTAAGTCAACATACTAACCTTGAGAATGACATGGTTAATACAGTGTGTACTTTGATGGAGCTGGTACTGGAAAATATTTTTTTCATTTTTGAAAACACTTATTTTCAACAAATTTCAGGCATTGCTATGGGCTCAAGGGTAGCCCTCTGTTTTGCTAATTTGGTAATGGCAATGTGGGAGAATAAATTTCTTCTTTCACACCCCCTATCAAAAAACATTTCATTATATAGATGATTTGTTTTTTTCTATGGAATGGGGATGTCAGTTCTTTTCACACCTTTGTACAATATTTAAATAATTCCACCAATTTTTTGCAATTTACAGTAGGCAGCATTGGTGACAATATAAATTTTTTGGATTTACATTTAACTATCAGTAATGGGGGTATGCAGTTTGAAAGTTGCATTTTCAGAAAGTCCACTTTTGTCAACCAATATTTCCACCACGATAGTTTACATCCAGTTTTTATGAAACGTGGCACTGTTAAGGGACAGTTTATCAGATTAAGTCATTTAACCAGAAGAGATGATATTTTTCATGATGAAACAATTAAGTTGACTGGATTTTTCATGGCAAGAGGTTACAGCAAAGTGTGGTTGGACAGTATATTAAAGTCATTGGCCTTAGATCTAGTAATACTTGTCCCATTTTAAAACATGCTATTTGTCCAGTTGTGGACAAACCAGTGATTACAACAGTATGTAGTAGTTACAGTTTAGCTTTCCCTATTCCAATTACAAATGAGATGGTCTTTATTAAAAACATCATTTGGAACAATTGGAAAGTACTGTTAGGTAACACTGATTTGTGCAAAATTGTTGGTAGTTCTCCCCTTTTCACGTATAAAAAGACAGTCAACATCAAGACCATTCTTGAGAGAAGTATTCAGGGTTGCACCAATGTTCATACCAGTTTTAATTTAGGCACGTTCCCTTGTGGAACATGCAAACAATGTAGGTACATTTCAGGCACCAGTACAGTGTTATTCAAGCACATCAATAAGACAATTCATTGTAAGGGACGCTACACCTGTAAGACCAAAATGTGGTTTATGTTGCTAAGTGTGTTTCTTGTGAACATTTTTATATAGGGAAAACAACTAGAGCATTGAACAGGCGTATATATGAACACACTTTAGCTACGTAAAAAAGATATGTCAAACGCTTTAGCTAAACACCCCATTAGTTGTTCTAGTTATAAAAAGTTTTCCTTTTTTGTCTTAGAGAAGGTCAATGATGATATGTTTACTGGACATTTTAAAGTACTTTTAGAATGTAAAGAGACATTATGGCAGATTTCATTGAATGCTGACCAGCTTCCTGGATTGAATGACATGATTAATATAAAGTGCTTTTTACAAGCACAAAGATTATAGTAATAAGTACATTTTTATATAAAATATTCATTGTTTATATATTTAAACAAAGAATTTTTATACTAATATTTTTCAGTAAATATTTTAAGTAAAATGTGTGTCTTTTTTTCTTTGATTGATTAGAAGAACACATTAAGTGTTTTATGTATTATATTGGTCTATTTGATCACATGAGGTATATTATTTCTTATTTAAACCTTGAAATAAATATGGATGTTATTCTGATGAAGTTCATGGTATTAAATTGTATGAAAACGTGTTAAAACAAGGTTGTGGCAGTTTTTCTTCATATTCCAGTACTGGCAGTTTTTTTTACTTGGTTTGGTGTGGTGTTTGTGATATGTCATGCGATACTCTTATGTTGGTTTTACAGCAAAATAACATTCATTCCACATGGAAAATTATATATGCTATTGTTGGGCTCAAACCATGAATGCCTGTTCATTAGGCAGATGCTCTAAACACTACACTATTGACATTTACGTTGACTCTGCATGTTTTTCTCTATTTGAATTAATTTGATGTGTAAGCTACGCTCAGCAGAGTGCAGCGATGGGCAAACATGCAGCGCTTTGCTTACACCTTCGATATTGCAGCAATTCAAATGTATAATAGGGACACGGGAAGTCTAATTGTGAAAGTTCTAGGGACAGAGCTCAACATTCCACTACATGCTTGTGTGTTTACTACTTCGATTTTATTTCACTGTTCGTGGACACTCTTGTATGCTTAGCATACATTTCACTATCCACGGACACTGAATTACTGACTTACTATTAGGGATGGGCTCTACTAGTAGGCATAGTAGGTTTTGCAGCTGTCAGGGCATGTTTATGCCTCCATAGAGCACTTGTATATGCCCCCTGTACTTGCACACGTTTCCTGTGCATGTTGAGGGTGCGGCGGCACGCTCTCATACATATTCATATGGCACTGCTGCGCCATCTGTAGTGAGGATGCTTGGCGCAAGGCTAAAACCGTCCTTGTGCCGAGCTTCTTGAATCCTGGGGTAAGTTCCTTGAAACTGTACCTGAAAGAAAGCTCTTCAAAAAATGCCGCTTGTTAGTTGAGGTAGAGGATTTAGGTTCTTGTTTCCTGTAACTAAGGTACAAGGTTTGAGTCTTAGCAAATTACTAACCACCTGCTATCACTAACTAGGGTATTTCACTCACACACACACACACACACACACACACACACACACACACACACACACACACACACACACACACACACACCTACCTCTTAGCGCAAGAAATCTGGGCAAAGAGTAAAATAAACAGGGACAGATTTTAAAAAATGCTCTCATGAACTTAGAAAGTTGCTAGAATAACAGAATTTGTGTTAGTATGCAATTTTCTAAAGGATATGAAGCCTGAAATTCAAATGTCTGTCATTATTTAGTAACTTCAGCCCTCAATGTTTCTGCAGAAAATCACAAATTTTATGAGGAACAGACCAAAACTATGGGTAAAAAATCTGGACATTCTGCAAACTCTGGACAGCTGAGAGGTATGCTACCTACTTACCTCTTACACACACACTTGCACGCACACACACACACACACACACACACACACACACACACACACACACACACACACACACACACACACACACACACACACACACCTACCTACCTGTTATATACAGTGCCCCACTTACCTATCTATCTCTTATACACACACACACACACACACACCTACCTACCTAACTACCTCTTACACACACACACACACACACACACACACACACACACACACACACACACACACACACACACACCTACCTACCTAACTACCTCTTACACACACACACACACACACACACACACACACACACACACACACACACACACACACACACACACACACACACACACACACACACCTCTCAACCCCTTAAAACAAGAAATCCAAGAAATCTGGACAAAGCCATAAATAAAAGTGAAACAAAGACCCAAAAACAGTGACATTTTTTAAATGTTGCTCTTATAAACTTAGAAAGTTGATAGAATAACAGGTTTTGCATTAGCATGCATTTAATGAAGGGTATGAAGTCTGAAATTCAAATGTCTGTCATTATTTTCTAACTCCAGTCTTTAATGATTGACCATTAATTTGCCAGAAAAAAAGGACCAAAAATAAGAGGTAAAAATCTGGACATTCTGCGAAAATCTGTACAGTTGAGGTATCACTTACACACACACACACACACACACACACACACACACACACACACACACACACCTACCATTTTTACAGACATACACACACACACACACACACACACACACACACACACACACACACACACACACACACACCTACCACGTTTGCGTATACACACACACACACACACACACACACACACACACACACACACACACACACACACACACACACACACAGAGCTATGGACCTCTCACACCTTCACACCTACCTATATACATCTTTCACACACACACACACACACACACACACACACACACACACACACACACACACACCCTCCCACCCACCCCTACCTATCTACCTCTTACTTGTCCTTTGGTAGTCCTTAGTCCAAACATCTTCTCATATTTGAATTTCATGCTTGCTCACACACTCGCACACACACACACCTCTTACTTGTCTATCCTTGGTATGCAGTCCAAATGTCTTCCTGTATTCAAATTCAGTGCGAGCAGAAAGCGAAGATGTAAACAGGTCGCACAGACAGCAGGCATGTGTGAACAGATGCAAAGGGCATTCTTAAAGAAGAATGCCCTTTAAAAATATGTACTTTTTTTTTAATTAAAAAAATCCCTAGTTAGCGAGCCCTCTCCCTGCCTTGGTTGCCTAGTGCTGGATCCGGCTCTGGTCCTAGTGCTATCCCCTCTTCCAAAGAAGTTGTACTGATATCAGTACAGTACATATGCCTCACAACATCTTTGACCATAACTATGCATCTGTGTTGTCTGTTTTCATCCTTCCTCAGCCTCCCACCCTCTAGCCCCCTTCCTACTTAAACATTATAATCCCTGGTCTCTTAGTTCCACCTGAGGAGTGTTATATTGCATGGCTGTTGAGCTTCAGTTCTTTTCTCCTCCTTTTCCTTCTTTCATGCAGTCTGACTGGGATATTATTGTTTTACTGTATTATTGCACATTGTTAGGTACTATAGTCAGTTTTGTAGGCTGAAGGGAGGGCAAACTTGATCTGAGGTAGTTCTAGCTAGACAGGAGGATTATGGGTAAGGGAAGGATCTTGAGCTATGGAGCCAAGTCTTTAGAAGTGGCTGAGGTTGGATCCATGACCCATCAGTTGAGAAACGATGAAAAGAGACAACACAGATGCATAGTTATGGTGAGTAAATAACTTTTGTATTTCTCCATATTTCTCTTCTAGCCTCTTTCAATGAACATTCCACTCAAATTCTAATTTCTTATTGAAAATAATTCTCAGTAGACGCAAGTCTCAAATTCGAATGAACTGATTTTTATGACATTTTTCTTTATATAGTACATGATGGCAGCTCTTACTTTTTCAATAATTAACAGAAGTTGATTTTCCATGAAAAGATTCTAACCACAACATTAAAATAAATAGCAACATTCAAAACTGCATCCTCTCTGACAATTGACCCTCCATAAAAAATCTCTTCTGTCTTCCTTTTAAAAACTTCATACTAATTTACTGTGCCATCTCAAATAAAAAATCATTGATGAAACATTTGTAAAAGTTTATTGATTTAAAAAGATCAAGTTAGTCCAAGAGTTCATGTTTACACCAAGCCAAAACTAATTTAACAAAAGAAGCCACAATAGCTACTCAAAAATCAAGCCAATCAAAGAACAAATCAGATACATATGTTTATTAGTTATAGTAGAAAACTTACATAAATACAGTCTGACAAGCTCAACCTGTTCTTGATAGTAGCCATCAGGAAATTATATTATTATGGAATGCATGGCTAGGCTTAAAAAGGCCCTTGTGGTCGTTAGCCTTGTAAATACCTATGAACCTATTCCCAGTAATTTAGTCTTTATCACATACATTAAAAAGAATCCCATGAATGCTGTATAAAAGAAAGATTTTTTTACTGTTTCCTTAATTTTGTCTACTATCAAGAGTAAATGTTTTATGTTATATCTCTCTACATCAATAATTGACCAATAAGGGAGGTTAACTGAATATTTATGTTTTTTTGGAAGTTCAAAATATAGCCCCATTTTTGTGAAAGGCACATTCAAAAACTATATTTATCAAAGGAGATAACATTTTCACTTAGCAAATTCAGTAGTTTATAATCAGTCTTTTTAAAAGCTTTCAAAATGCTGCTATCAACTGTTTCTCATAATCAGTGGAATTCACAGCCATCAACCCACCTCCTTCATCAGTTTTCAAAAGCTTAACCTCAGCTACTGCTTTCAGTTCGGTTAATGCTGACCAGTCATAACAATTCAAATAAAAATGGGTTTCTTGAATGTTGGGACAATAGTTCTTTAATATCACATTCATAAGTTTGAAAAACTTCTAAAGGTCCCCTATAACAGAGAATTAAAAGTACTCCTTTTCATCAGAGGTCTATTTCGACCAATTAATTGATCAACTGAACACACAAATCACCATTTCAAATGATAAACTTAAATCATCAGACAACTACAGTAAACTCAGGAATGAATATGAACTTTTGATGTAGGAAGGGAGGGCCTACAGTGAAAATGGTGAAAATAGTCCAGTACTCCAAACTGTGGTGACAAAGACCTAATTTCAAAAGAAGATCTATTATTGAGAGCCAATTGTGCAGCCAATGTAACACTTAACCTCAGGTGTGTGAACAGAATCATAAATATATTGATTGTGATTAAGTCCAGAAGACACAGAAAGATTTAAGCTTCCAATCTGTACTACTTCCTTACTTAAGATGCCAGAGACTAACCTTCCTATGGTCCTAGGCAGGAATGACAAACCCTGAAGAGTACCCATTTGTATACTGATAAAGGTAAGCCTTCAAACTAGGTTCATAGAAGACTTCTCCTAATTGATGGAAACTTCAGGACTGACAACCACAGAGGCAACCAAGTTAAGGACACTACCAGGGAATCCATCAAAGGGGCCACCAAGAACCAGTTGCCAAATAGAGAAGCACTATGAGTTCAATCATCTGCAACATTTCTCCCTGGTTTCTTTTGGGCAAGTATTCCAGCAGGAGAATTTGCATCCTGAATGTGTGCCACTAGCTCATGTTTCACCTGAAAAGGTTTAACTTGCCAAATAAAAAAAAAAAGAAGTAAACTTCCCATTATTATTTATTATTTAATTGTTTATTTGACATTCGTTGACCGGGTTCATCCGACTGAGCTGATGCTGTTTTTCAGGAGAGTCCCGGGGAGAAAAGCTCCTCAATGATACACAAAACATACAATATTGAATGTAAAATAGCACAATAATTAGAGTAGTAAAATCATAATTTACAATTTAAAATGTACTGCCTTTTGAATTGCAAGTTGTTTAACAGCATAAATTAGTACAAAATTAGTTTGATTAGGCAATCAAAAGCAGTTAGAATTGGCTATTTAGGTTCATAGTTTAGTACTAGGCTAACTGCCCTTGTGAGCCATTTTAAGCCTAGCCAGTTATCCCCTGTGAGATTCAAATCCTATACCTTGTGTTTGTAAAGCAAACACTTTAACCATTAGGCCATCCTCCCAACCCCGGGATAGCCTCCCGACCTCCCAACAGGATATTTTCATTATACACACAAAAGAAAAGTTGAAATGTGAATTCATTTATACAGGTTGAGGTTGTGTGTGGAATATGAAATTGTTTATGATGATGTTTTAAACACACAAAGAGTAACAAGTTGCAGTGTTAAGTAAATAGCTCAATGTTTTGCTTATAGTTAACTAGGTAAGTATGTAAACCACCGTAAAGTTGTGGAGTTGATTATGTCCATATCATACTTGCTAAATTATGGTTATATTAGAAATGTTAACAATACCATTCTTAGGCTTGCCTACTACATTACATAAACATTTTAGCAGTTTGTTTAATATTTGGTACCCCCCCTTCTGATCTGCTAATGGAAAATACACTGACATTTGTTAAGTAATTGTGTAGATTTGTAGTTTTAATTGCATGTTTATACAGTCTTGGGTAAGAGGTTTACCTTCTTAAAGGACAAAAACCTCCTCATGATAGCCCATCTACAAACATCATTTGATGTGGTACAACAAAGCTTTCTCCAGAGGACTTCCTTAAAGAATTTAGCAATCTTCCATCAATAAACTCCATAGCTCCCACAGATCATGCACTGCCCACCCCACCACCATTCATCCCCCTTTTCCACTTCATATGCAAACGTTTCAAAGAAGTCTTTATTCTACTTGAAACTATTTCTATCGAGATCCCTCCTGGATCTGACAACATAAATCCTTGGTTCATATAACACTGCAGAGATTATCTAAATTTGGAAAACTGCTCTAATTAAACCCATCCCAAAGCAAACTGACCTAAAAGATACTTCACACTTCCATCCAATATCCAGCCTCCAAACTCTGGTCAAACTTCTAGAAAAGGTAGTCTACACCCATCTCTATCTGTATCCAGCATTACCACCTGCTCTCCTCCATAGAGCTTACATTCTGGCCTGGACAAAGTATTACGACAGCACTTCACTTTGATCTCTAACTGATGGCGTCCTGCAAAACTCTGATATTGGTCTCCTTAGAAGTGCTCTGTTTATAAACCTGACAATTGAAATTGGTATCAGTCCAGACGCTGCTCCCTGGTATAAAATCCTCCTCACTGTCAGATATTTCAAAGTTAAAATGGGGTCCTCCCAATCAGAATTTACACCTATTACCAAAGGTGTAACACAAGGATCCTTTCTTGCCCACCTCCTCTTCTTCATGTTCATTTACAAACTTCCTTGTGACTTCCCATATCTCACACTTATCCTCTATGCTGTTGACATGGTCATTTACTGATCACATCACTCTCACACCATCATTCAGTACCAACTCTAGTTGGACTTACATGTTTTTTTACCTGTTAAATTTCTGATTCTGCTACATATTGTACAATTTCCACAAGCTCTTGCACCCACTTTCTCCCCTATAAAGTCAATGGTAAGAGGTATATGGCTATGTAGACATTTGATTGTAATTCTCAGGGGGTAGTACGCATAACTGGATGTGGATGTCCATATACTAAGTAGTATATTGGACAAACCAAGAGAAAGGTTAAGATTAAACTTATGGAACACCTGGGGCACATCAGGAGAGAAAATGTAAATAGCCCTGTAGGAAATCATTTTTTAACTGCACATGGAGGGTTGGTGGATAGTTTTATTTTTAGTGTATTAGCCCGACCACATTTGAATAGAGGTGGAACTTGTAAGGATGAGTTAAATAGATTGGAATGCAGCATGGTTCTAAATTATAGGTCATTACACCATAAGGGGATGAATTTAGATGCACATTTAACTCTGTGAAAATGCATGGATGTGTATTTAAATATGTATTAATGTTAAAATATAATAAATGTATTGTATTACTTTTTGTATAAAATATAAAATGTTTTTTAAATAGTTAATTTTTTTGGTAATTAGGATAGCTTAATTAGTTAATTGTTTAATTGTTGGATTGGAGCACTGGGTGTATAAATTCGACCAATTCTGATGAATAATTTATTCTGAGAAGGGGAAAGGCCAAGGTACCAGAATAAAGTTTAACATTTTTATGGTCTTTGTGGTGAATCTTTCTTTTTGTGGTGTTTTTTGTGCTAAAAATAATATCCAGAGGTTGTTGCGTACCATTTTTCTAGATTCCATAAGAAATAGAAATCACTGGAAATCAGGGTGGAATAAATGCACTTTAAAATCCTTTTAATACCCACAAGTAAATTTCAGGTACGTGAACCTGAAATTGACTTGTGGATATTAAAAGCATACCTGAAATTTACTTGTGGATATTAAAAGGATTTTAAAGTGCATTTACTCCACCCTGGTTTCCAGTGATTTCTTATTTCTTATTGAATACAGTTGGTGTGTCACTGGATTTACCTATGTACTGGTTCACTTTTTTGCTGATTTTTCCAGATTCCTCCAACCAAAAGAAGAAAGCTTCCCAACATCCCACCAAGTCTGAGAGAAGCTGTGGCTCAAGAGATTCAAAAGCTGATGGACTAAAGAGTCATCTAGGAGGTCCCACCATATCAAAGAGGATTCTGAACTTACTCAGGGTTCTTTTTAGTGCTAAAGAAGACAGGGGACCACTAAACAACCTGAACCAATTTGTAAAGAAGTCAAAGTTCCGAATGGTCATGGTTCAGCCCATCCTGCCCTTTTTGTGCAGGGATGATTGGATGTGCTCAGTTGGGTTTCAGGATGCGTACTATCACATCAAAATGAGCAGGTGATCCCAAAGATATCTGCACATTCGGTTTGGAGCCAGTCACTATCAGTTTAGAGCCCTGCCCTTTGGTCTCACCACAGACCTCAGGGTGTTTACCAAGTATATGGCAGTGGTAGCAGCTCACCTGAGACTGTTGGAATTCTGAGTGTTTCTATATTTAAATGACTGGCTCCTCACCACCCGACCTGGGCACCTCCTAAAACAGTCCAAGGACTATTTGCTCCAACTTTATCAAAGACCAGGCATTTCAGTCAGCATCTCCAAATTAAAATTATAATCAGTACAGAGCCTGGAGTAAGTCAGACTGTCATTCTTCCTACACATTGTGTGGACACAATCAAGTTCCAGGTACAGCAAATTATTGCTCATCCTGCTCCTCCAGTAGACTTATTCTGCAGGCTCTAGGTTCGATGGCAGCATCCATAACCTTAGCTCCCATGCCACATTATTATATGCGTGTTCTCCAATGGACTCTAGCTGTTCTGTGGTCTACTCTGCAACATCTTCTATCCTTCCCAGTCAAATTCACTTGATTATGCAAAAATCATCTTTCCTGATGGATTCAGTTTGGACAAGGTTTACCTGGGCTGTCCATTTATTTTATCTCTTCCAGTGGCTACGGTGACCACTGATGCCTCCCAGTTGGGGTGGGGAGTGTTTCTTGGGATGGACGGTCCAAGGCACATGGTCCCCCAAGAGACAAATTCACTCATCAATGTTCTAGAGATAAGAGCAGTTTTATTAGCATTGCATGCCTTTCAAGATGTTCTCCCTCTAGGAACTATTATGATACAAACTAACAACATTTCTGACATCTAGTACATCAACAAAAAAGGGGAATGCAATCTTTTCCGCATTGTGGGGAGGTAATGAGAGTGTGACAGTGGGCAATCTCCTACAACCATTTTTTTGTGGCAGCATACATTCTGGGGAAATCCGGCGTACTATCGGACAAACTCATCAGGTTTATTCTGTTACCTCAAATGGTCTCTCTATCAATCAGTGGCAGAGAAGATTTTCCATCATTGGGGCGAACCCTGCTGCAATCTCCTTGCATCTCCCCACAACAACAAGTGCAGCAGGTATTTTGCTGTAATCCTCCCTCAGGGAAGTCAGCAAGAGATTCTCTAGTCCACAGTTGACCCTCCGGTCTTCTTTATATCTATCTCCAATTACCTCTGATTCCAAACTTCTTACAGAAGGCACATCAGTTGAAAAGTGCAGTTATCCTTATTGCCCCCTTCTGGCCTCAGCGAGTGTAGTTCCCCTTCCCTTCGTCTCATCTTCATTATTCTCCATGGATACAGGAACCCAGTGCAGACATTCTCTCTCATCCCTTGGGGATGAAAAATCCCAATATTCCTGGCCTCAAACTAACCGCATGATTTTTCCAATTCCATTAATAGCTACACAGCCCAGGCTTTCCTCTCTGGTTCATCATATACTTTTATCTTCCGAGAAAGCTTCTGCAGGGAAGATTTACAAGAGTAAATGGAAAAGATTTTCAATTTGGGCTCTTAAGAAGGAAATTGACCCTTTCACTGCTCCTATTTCTCGGTTCTGGAATTCTTGGCCTATTTTTTTCAGGAAGGTGCTAGTTTCTCCACAAGCAAAGTACAATTAGCAGCCATATTAAATTTTCATTCATTAGAAAAAGCTTCCTCTTTAGCTTCTTCCAGATTGTGCAAGGCCTTTCTAAAAGGTACTTTTTTACTCAGGCTCCCAGTGAAAGATCTGTCTCCTCCTTGGGATCTGACAGTTGTACTTCAGGGGTTGACACAACAACCTTTTGAACCTTCAGCCAAAACTGATTTAAATTTTTGTCTTGGGAGACAGCATTTCTAGTAGCAATTATATCTTTGAGGAGAATTTCTAAACTCCAGGCTGTATCATCCGAATCCCCTTACATTGTTTTTCACAAAGACAGAGTTACCTTACGAACCAACCTATCCTTTTTACCAAAAGTAGCCTCTGAACTGAATATCAATCTAGCAATCCATTTGCATGTTTTCTTCCCTAAGTTTTCAAAAAGAGGGGAGCACATGCTATATCTTTTAGATGTCCGTAGACAACTACGTTTTTATCTACAATGGACGAAAGATTTCAGGAAAACATACCTGTTGTTTGTTTGTTTCTTACTGAATAGACTGGGAACACCAGTTTCTAAAGTTATCCTGGTAAAATGGGTTACTAATTGCATTTCTTTTGTACATACTCAGCAAGGCCTCTCACTATCAAAGCCTCCTAAGGCACATTCAGCTAGATCCATGGCCACTTCTTGTGCTTTCTGGTCTAGAACTTCCACTGATGACATTTGCACAGCAGCTACCTGGTCTAATGCTCATACCTTTATTGCTCATTACAAACTAGAATTGACTTCTAGAAGCAGAGCTGCTTTTGGTTTGGCAGTTATCTGGAATATCCTTTAATGACAGCCACCCAAGATTCATGTAGCTGGTGACTTTGCCCCATATGTTCAGGAAGAATGAAAAAGACAATATCAGATATTAAAGTTCTGTACTCACCATAACTATGCATCTGTGTTGTCCATTTTCATTCTTCTTCAACTGCCCAACCTCCTTCCCCCTTCCTTTCATCTTCTGGAGTGATCTTATGGATATTTTGGAACCTTTTGTTTCAGGTCTGAAGCCTAACTTAATGTTGTTTCCCTTTTCCTACTGTATCTTGGGATCTAAAGGCAGCAAACTCAGTCTGAGGTATTGTAGGTTGGCTGGGGCACTATGGGTAGAGAGAGGAGCTCGAGAGTTAGATCCGTAGGTCTGTGTGTGGTATGTGGCCGAGTCAGATCTGAGATCAGATCAGTAACCCATATTTTGAAGAAGAATGAAAACAGACAACACAGATGGATAGTTATGGTGAGTATATAACCTTAAGTTTTTTCTCCTACGTTGCCTAAGTTCTTCCAGAATGGAAGGGAGGTGAAAGGTCCTGTAATTGCTGCTGCAGTTACTTTTGTTAGTTCCCTTTTATTTTATTTATTTATTTTTTTTATGCTTGCAAAACAAAGTTGTGTTTGGTGAGTGTAAACGAGATGGTGGCAGTTTAGTTTGTTTTTCCTCCATGTTTCACAGCGGTTCAATATGCTGTCATGAAGCAGCGGTCTTGTTGTTTACTGGTCTTTACCTGCACATTAATAACATTGGATAACATTTAATCTCTAGTAGGGCATCATACATTCAGTCCATTATCTAATATATTGTAGTCTTTGCACTGTCTCCAGTGTAATAACAGTATCACATTATTGTGCCTGTTAGTCACATATCCTCAGCCGTAAGTATATAACATTCATGCAACAAAATGCATTGATTCACATTCTGTACAGCAGGACATACATTTGACAGATTTACACCACCACAGAGTGCATTCCATGCTTATACGCACAGGATGTGTAAGATACAAGTTACCCATGCATTTATATGAGGGGCAGTAGAACTCAGAAAGTGAACCCTTTCTTTTGTGCCAGGTTTATCTTTATTGTCTTAGTTTCAAATGAGCCACAGGGTGCATATCTATACCAAAATTTGGTAAAGTATACTGTTGGGTTAGTGAAATTATAGTTTATCTGTGAGCTTTGTAGAAAACTGTCAGAGTCCTGTGGCATGCAGAAATGTGGGATGTAGAGCTGCTGTGGGCAGTAGTCAGAAAGACACGTGGATTGAAGTGTAATGATGTTCAGGACTTTAATCCAGTAAAAAATCAGAATTTTACAAAAATAAAAGTTACTGAAAACAACCGGATCATTCTGAAGGAATTCTGTTTCCATTTGTCTTATATATTTAAGAAACGTTATTTTGATTTTGTAATACTTTGATTTCTAGCCTGTACAACAGATCTCAGTATCAAACTTAATTTTTTTTCCCAGTGTAGCAACCTTGTTTCAGTTATGCAGTTTTAGTAATTGTTAGCACAGAGTTATGGTCATTTCACTATTTGATTGCTTTATAAAATATGTGAACAAATATATATGCTTGGGTTGTTTTTAGATATAGTATTCTTGTCATTTCTGTACCAGCTATATAATTTGAAGTCCGTTTAGGAAGCACAGGTTAGTTTAAGACAGGGGTAGGTTCCAGTACATGTGCACAGGCCTGAGAAATGCAGCCCAGAGGTAACCACTTAATCCATCTGATGGCACATACTTAAACTTGTACTATTATTAACAAAGTGCTTTTGCATAAAATATGTAGCATGCATACATTTTGGGTTTAGTAAAAAGTATAGAAATCTATAATTACTTGGAATATTTTGGAATGATACATAGAAAATACATGATATTGCCATGGAAACAATAAAAGTGGTAGTCAATCATAAATTTGGTATATAACAGTAGCATTTGTGTCAAATATATTACTTTGATGCATATGTAATAACTTTGGCATTAAGGTATTAAGTTATGCCTTTCTAAAGGGTTTATTAGGAGTACAAAATTAAAAGAAGATAAAATATATCTTGTAAGGTACTCATGCATAATTGTATATGTGCATATTAAGTTCTAGACTCTCTGCCTACTGAACTGTAATTGTGAGGTTTTTTTTTTTTTAATTTAACATACAAGCATTCCTGGAACTTGAAACAAAAATAGAACTGATTCATGTTTTGCTTCAGCTATGTGTAGATGCCTGTCCAAACAAATAGAAAAAGGGTGACTTGAAGTAGGATTCTTGTTTTGCAAAAAATATTGCACTGCCTGTTTTAATTTGCATTTTTATTTACCCTTTGCCTCTTTCAACTTGCTGTATTTTTTGCCTCATTGACACTGATGGATATTTCTCAGCTTATATACTTTGAGGGGAATATGTATTTTTGAAAGATTGATTTATTTTTAACAATAGCACAATGCATTAGCATAGTATGCAACTACAGTGTAATAACCCATTATATCTGTAGAAAATGTAGCAGCCTTGTGTTCAAGCCTCTACAAAAACAGTACTAGTTTGATGGTTTTCTTTAACATGTATTTCTTAAGGCTAGTTAGCAGGGGGTTAATTTTAGGGCTTTTAGCATAATCAAATTGCAAGTTGCAATTAAGAACTGTGCTCTGTCCACTCAGTCCAGATACCCGGTTCTGTAATAAAATAGAGCTGCTTTCTTACAAGATTATCCAGCTCCAGGGTATCCTGATCAGGTTTCTTAAACATAAATATTGGTAATAATTCTCACTTGATAAGAGAAGGTGGGTTGTACAACTATGCTTAAACATAAATATTGGTATTAATTCTCACTTGATAAGAGAAGGTGGGTTGTACAACTAAGAAAAATACTCTAGACCCAGAAGAGGTTGGGTGAACTGGAAACACTGAAAATTTAACCTCCCTGTTACAATTGCTGGATCAAAGATAAATAAATAAATAAAAAAATAATAGTTGCGACGATTGGGGAGAGATGGGCGAAGGCTGCCAGCCTAGTCAAATACAATTTGATACATAATACTATCAACTGTATAAATAAATGTAAAATACAGGCTTGTGTTTTTAAATGTAAGAAAACACTGTAAAATGTGGACTTCAAGATTGTTGCAACATTGCCATCTGCTGTAAGGAAAACCAAGCCAAGTATTTCAAATGTGTCTTTTTAAGTTGAAAAGATCTTATGAATCTCTTTAATGTTTTACAATTTGGCTCCAGTGCAGCTGGATGAAGGTTTCATGTCCATTGTTTTAAGGCTAAAGTTTATGACCAGAATTTAGATGTGGAAGGTGCTTTATTGCTCTAGTTTCTGCTAGAATGTATATGTGAAATGCCTTGTATTGTTGTAAGTTTCTGAGTAGGTGTTAGATTGCTAAATAATGCAGTATGTGGCCTGAGAACTCAGACCAGGTGGTAAGATGATGCAATATGTATACTGGGAAAACCTAAGTGTCAAAAATGATGTAATTTAGGAGGGCCTTAGAGACATGTTTGTTAGTAATGTTTAAATACTATTTCTCACAAGAGACTAAAAGTATTTTGACTTTGGACATCTAACTTATCAGCACTCTGCCTTATGCTCACATGTAAGTTTTAGCACTGTGATTTCTTGCAGGAATAGTTAAAGCTAGTAAAGATAAATTAGGTATTTTTCTTTGAAACCAGACCTGTCCTACTGTATTATTTTAAGTTTCTGTGTGATCTGTGAACTCTTTGATATTTCTGTGGTGTAGTAGATTTGTCTTGTGTTTTAATTATTTATTATTAAATATTTTTAAAACCTTCTACCTGTGGCCGGTGTGCGTAGAGATGAAGTATGCTTTAGAGTACATTATATATTTATAGAGGTTACTGTCTAAGCCCTTCCAAGAAGCCTTAGACTGTATAGTCACATTACCAGTGGATATTAATACTGCACAGTAATAAATTGGACACCCTTTTAAGGGCCTTTTAGTAGCTGATATTATTAACTGGGTGGTGGCAGTAATTACTACCGTATAGTCTGGGTAAAGGGGCACAGGTGAAGAATCTGTGTCAGCCTTTCCCAGGAGTGTCTGTGAACTTGTATAAATACTTATCTCAAAGTGTGTGTGTGTTGTGTCAGCTACTTGGCAGAGACACAAAACACTGGCTGGACAGAGAGGGTACTGGAGGGTCTAGCTTGCCCATTTAGGCTGAGACCTGGACCCTATAGCTGTGCCAGTGGAGAGTCTTATTGGGGACCTGGTGAGCAAGGGAGCAGCCAGTCCAAGACTGACTGTAATTGCTGTGTGCACTTAAGGCAAATTGTACTTTACTGTGTGTATTAGTTATCCTTTCCTCTTCTATGAGACAACCTCCCTGGTGTTAGTGGTAAGGATTGAGGCTCCTTGATTGCTGGGCCATGGCACAGTTGTCACAATAGTAATAATAAACAAACATATTTTGGACTCCCTGCTGTACCAGTGCAGCAGTTCTTCAGGGGGCAAGAGTAACTCTGCTCCCTACACCAGCACTTCTACTAAAATCTGAGATAACAGTAGCTAGTCCTAAGTGACAGACGTAGGGCCAGATTCATACAAGTTTATCATATTGGACTAAGTGAATTTTCACAATGAGCAGCCATACATACAGTGTGAGATTTGTGACACACAGTAGAATGATGTAACCAACTAGGCTCGACCATGTTCTATGCTAATGAGCACATGATGAAGTGCTGTGAATGCAAATGAGGCAAACAGAAAAAACACGATGGAGTGATTCATGAATGCATAAATGCTGTACACCAATACAACAAATTATTATTACATCTGTGGCGCTTCCTTTTCAAGTGAAATTGCCAAGTTCCTGTGAGTCTCTGAAGCACCCTGGAAAGGGTAAAAGTAAAAGATAATAACTTGGGTGTGAGACTCAAAAAAAGTATATCAAGCTTAGCTGTGAGGTGGCAGCACTTAAATTGTAACCCTGATGTCTGTCTAAATTAATAAAAGATATGTCATATCAGCAGTCAGCATAGCTCTCGACTTCTTTGTTTAAGAATCAGGGACAAAGTCAAAAATGTTGGCTGGGGGACCCAAAATCAAGCACAATTTTTAAATATATCTAATTCACTTAACATTATTATTACAATATTACAACAATGGAGTTTACATTCATTTTCTGAGCTGAGAGAAGTATAAAAATCTAGTAAGAAACTCTAATTTCTGGCATTACTAACTGACTATGATCCTCAAGAGTTTACCAAAAAGTCAATAATTGTATGTGAGGCAGGGCAAAAATGTGAGGCAAACTCAGGAGCATTCTGAAAATCAGGGGCAGTTGAGGACTCTGCATATCAGGTCCAGGGTAGCTGTTCCTTTTAAATCATGTGCAGTGCAGCAAAGGATGGTTTGAGGTACAAGGTTTTCTGACTATGATTAAATTTTCATGCCCTGCATGACAGTGACATAATGGACTGCTATTGTATGGAGGGGGACAACATGCAAAAAATAGTGGACATGTGTTTGCCTAATCTGCAGCCTGGCGGTCGTCATACTGTATCCATCCTAGTGGATACTCAGGTATGCGTTGCGTGACATATTTTAGCTACAGGCTCCTTTCAGCAACTCACAGGGGGGACACAGTGTTGGTATCACAGGCATCTGCCTCCAGAATACTCCACCAGTTCCTCAATGCCATGTTTCAGCAGAGGAGGCACATATGTGGTTCCTATGTACCACAGAGGAGAGAACAGGTACCATTTAGACGTTCTATGCTATAGCCCATTTCCTTTTGATGCCAGAGGCCACAGAATGTACTCACATTCAAATAAAGCCCCACCTGGTGAACTGGGAAGGAGGTACATGAACGGTAAAGTATATCCCTCCAACTGTCATGTGGTCTGTAATGCACAAGGTATCATCTAGAATGTGTTTTCTGGCCACCCAGGTAGTTTCAATGACTCTTACATATTGCACACCTGTGACCTATATCAATATTTTGTAAGGGGTGACTTCCCCTGGGTCATCTATTGGGTGACGCTGGATGTGCACTGGAACCCTGGCTCATGACACCAGTTTGAAATCCTTGTAAACCTACTGACCACATTTACAATTGTGTATGGTCTCAAAATAGAAACATCACAGATTGTGTTTTGGCTGCCAAAATAATGTTTTTGCTGTCTAGATACATCTGGTTATGATCTGCAGAATGACCCCAACACTTACTATGTGTATTATGTTACGCAATATCATTCTTAGGAAGAAGTTACAGCAGGGTGACCCCATACAGAGACTACAGTCCCCAGCACCGAAGACAGAGATAGCTGACACAAATGAGGAGTCAGAGGAGGACCCAGCACCAGGGATGACAGTGCCAGGCAGAGCTGGGCACAGTACACCACAGGCAATAGCTAAGAAGCAGTGGATAGCACATAGCTTGACAACATAGCTATACAAGAGCTAAGCAGATAACATACAAAATGATGCAGACAACACCAGTCTGTGGTTACCTGTGCATAGACTGACCATGCTGTGCATCAGGCATAGCCAACTTAAATAAATATAAGTTCATAGGTTCATAAATGTATACTGGACTATTGACTTCACGGGCCACTTTAAGCCTAGGCATGCAGCCCAAATGTATCCAACACGTTTTGGTGCCTTAAATGTTATTATAAGGTATATGTAGGCTAGGATTTTGGTGGTCAAGCATTCACAGGTTGTTTGTGCTCATTAGAGGCAGATGTTAGACAAGGGGTGAAAATTCCCTCATCTAGTGGTTCAGGTTGAGTTTGAATTGGGTTAGGAAAGAGCTCTCCTTCACATGAATGGAAAGCCTCTTCCAGAGAAGAGATATTCTCTGACACATGTACCTGTCCCTGCAACATGTCCTATTCATGTTGCAAGCAAGGTTTACATCCCTAGATTGGGAAGTTATGATATTTGTTTTGTGGATGTGCAAAAGGTCCATCAGAACGGGATCCAAGGATACTTTATATGCCAAGCAGAGATCACCCCTCAACAGTCTATAGGAGACAGTGTACAGGGATAGGGCTTTGAAGCAATTCACATAGGAGATGCTAACTCCCTGTATTCTTTTTGTGAGCAACCCCCGTGGAAGTTCCACTTGTTGCATGTGCTTGATCAGGTACATACCTAAGAGGGTGTTGTATTCAATGATACATCTGATGAGGGCCAAAAACAGTGAAATGATGGATTCCTTGGACCTAGATGCCATATCCTTGCTTATAAGTTGAACAACATAAAATGATTTCCTTACTACCTTAGACGCATGTTGGTTGAAAGCCAGGTTACTTTCTACATACATCCCCAAATCCCTGACTATTGGTTTTACTCTTGGGGTGCATTTTCAATGAGGCATTTTCCTGGGGTAGATGACCTCTCAAAGGGTACTATTATGCATTTCTTGGCATTAGGTTTTAAATTGTGGCTCTGACACCAGTTATTTGTCTGTGTCATCCTTCCTGGTGGATATTAGTGTTTTGGGGGGATTCTATGTATGCTCCTAGTTTGCAGTTGTCTGCAAATTTGGTCAGCTGAAGGCCCTTGATGTTGGCCTTAACTTCAGAGCAGTAGGTGCTAAAAGGGAGTGGACCCAGTACAGAGGTCTGAGGGACTCCACTAATGACTAGCCTCTTTGTGGAGTTGGACTCCTCCTTCCTAACTTTTCCTGAGCTCTATCTGAGCACCAGCTGGCTATCCAGCACATAACAGAGGGGGTTATACCTAATTCCACAAGCTTGCTTATACTGTCTGAGTGAATTATTGTGTCAAATGCCTTGGCCAGGTCCAGGTAGGCAGTATGCACCATTTTACCCTCATCCATTTCTTTGATGACCTTTTTGAAGAAGTCTATCAGGTTGAATAGGCATAATCTGCCCTTAACAAAACCAAACTGGGTTAGAGCCACTGTCTGAAAGTTTCCTATGCCATTAGTAATTGTTTGTATCATAATTCCTTCCATGACTTTACGTATGAGATCAGTGAGACTTATGGGTCTGTAGTTACCAGGGTCCATAGACGGCCTGTTCTTATGCAGAGGGATGACTATTGCAGTTCTCCATTCACATGGCACAAAGACGTTTTGGAGGCTACAGTTAAATAGTGACTGCAGTGGTTCTGATAGGTTATGCTTCATGCTATTTAGGAGGCATCCTGGGATATTACTGGGGCTCATCAGTGTGGTGTTCGTGACCTTGGAGAGTGCATTTAGGACCTGCTCCCTAGTGATAGTTGGCAGGGTTGGTGTTCAATGGTATTTCCTGAGGGGATGGCTGACAGGGAATGAGGGTGTAACTGGAGCTGAATTTTCTGGTCAGTTGTTTTGCTATATCTTCCAGCTCAGTGTAGGTGGCTGCATTTATAACTAGTTCTGCACATATCCAAAGAAAGCCTTATGGTTGTCCTTAGCCTGGAAGGCTATTTTTACCTTAAAATTAGCTTTGGTAGACTTTATTTGCCCTCTGAGTTGTTTGTTTAAATTTCGGAGAGAGTTTTATCCTGTTGGACATTGCACTTCCTAATTTTTGCTGTGAGTTTCTCCCTTTTGTTGTACAACCGATTGATGATGGGATTCCACCAGGGTGGCTTTTTTTTGTTCTCCTTGGGACATCATTTAACCAGTCTTGCTCCCCAGTGCTCCAAGTCCATGCTGGGTCTACCAGCTTATTTCCTATCTTGCTGGACTTACTCTGTTATTGCTGGGACTGGTCATAGATCCTACGGGTGTCTTGGGTGCCTGACCGTCTTAGCATCCATCCTGTTTTTTTTGTCCTTTATATTTCCTACCCACTCCCTTCATCATCTCCTGCACTTGTAGATTATACCTTAGGGCAACTCCCTTCTTTGGACCACACCTCCCTTATGGAAAACATCACTGATGAATGCCCTCCCACCCAAGACAGGCATGCCCAGCCCTCTCTGCAGTTCTGTCAGTCACCCAAGTCACTAACTGATCTATGGTTGACTGGGACATAGTCAGGGCTTTATCTCTCTATGCCACATGAGCAGCTAGGGTACTTTTTGAGTTTTCTAAGCTTAGTTCTGGTAGGCACAACTGTGTCTATGCACCTACAGTATTAATATGATTGTGCAGGGTTTCTGTGAACAATTCCAAATAGGCAGCTGTGTTCTCATGGTTTGAAGCCTTGACATTTTGCAGGTATCATTTAATAATAGGAAGCTTGCCTTAGAATAGTTCCTAAATGTTCTGGGATTAGCTGGGGTTTCGAGTTTTATATTTATTTCAAAGGATATGTACAAAAAGCATGTTTTTATCATAAGCATATGACTGGAAACAACTATAAAGCTATTCAAAGCTAAGCAGATACATAACAGTAAAATGATACAGATCAGAAAACTGGACTTTTGCTTACCTATGCATAGGCTAGTCATGCTGTGCATCTGATACTGACATCTCAAGTAACTATGTACAAAGACCAGGGCATTGTTTTCATCACATGTACAGGTGTGGAAGCCAATACAAAACTATGCAAGAGATAAGTAGATACACAACAGTAAAAAATGCTGCACACAAAAACACCAGACTCAGCATACCTCTCAACTGTCCAGATTTTTGCAGAATGTCCATATTTTTGCCTTATATTTTTGTTTTTTTCCTCATAATATTTGTGGTTTTCTGGCAAATCACTGAGGATTGAAGTCACTATATAATGCCATACATTTGAGTTTCAGACTTCACACCCTTCAGAAAATACATGCTAACAGAAATCCCTGTTATTGTAGCAATTTTCTATGTTTATAAGAGCAATAGTTAAAATTGTCTCCTATTTTTGGGCCTTTGTCCTCCCATTATTTCAGGCTTTGTCTGGATTTCTTGCACTAAGAGGTGGGGAGCTATGCCAGACTGTGCTTACCCAAGCATAGTCTAGTCACTGTGTGCATCAACTATAGATTACCCAAGTAATGCTCTACAAAGGGCAGGGTACAGTTGACATCATTTGCACAGATGGGGAAGGGAGTACACAAATGCCTGTCATTCACAGGGAAGTGTGGGAGTTAGGAGATGAGTTATGAAATTGCTTTTAGTGTAAGTGTTTAAATGTGAAGGCCACAATCAGTGGTAGCATGGGATGCGGAGGGTGATGTGATGGAGTGTGTGTGTGTGTGTGTGTGTGTGTGTGTGTGTGTGTGTGTCTGTGGGGACACAACCACAGCATATAGTGAGGCACTGCTCTGTGGCCCACTGGACAGGTCAGGATGATGCACGGCAGAAGGTTCAGCTTCCCTTGCACATATTCACCCACAAGAGCTGATTCTAGCATAAGTGGCTTTGGGTGCACCATGACCTTGGTTTGACATTGGTGGGCTACCTCACATTGACCAACGTATGGTAGAGGATTGCCATGATGACAGTGATCATGACCATGAGGACTGCCTTTCTTGGGTGTAGACACATCCACAACTGATGTTGCTGTTGAAGTGCTAATACTGTGGGAATGGGATCTTACTCATCCTCAGCCAGGTTGTATAAAATCCATGCATGTAACAGATGGTCCCCTCACCCCTGGCAGACATCCCAGAGATGACACTGCATGTTCCAGTGTGTCATTCAATCTATCAAACAAATCACACATATGGTTCATGTACTCCAGTATGTTAGTACACACTGCCTGGATCACCTTCACCAACTCTGCCGAGGCTCTGGTTGAACTGGCCTATGCCTCCACAGTAGCTCTGCACATCCATTGGGTGAAAAGGTAATCTTTTCAGCTAATTTTGAAAACCCTTTTTTGTACTTCTCAGATAGTCTAGAAAAATAAGAAAAGAAAGGAGCATTTTGAAGTCTGAAGCATCACTGAGTGAAATTCTTATGAGGTGTGTTTGGTTTACATTAGGATTCTATCAGGGATGATTCAACACTCCACCAAAAAAAAAAAAAAGAATATCTGTGTCCATACCGCTCAACCTAGAGGCATTGATAATAGGAAAAAAGACCCTTAAAAGTATGTACATCTAGCAAAAACTCGGGATATCTAATTAGCATAACATTTGAATAACAAATAGCACTTAGCTCCTCCCATTTTCTGTAGGAATTTGATACAGCACCCAGATACACATTTGAAACACAGAGAGTGGCAAAAAGGATGGAAAAATATAAGCACATTATCAAAGAGGCAGTGTTAAATCCGTAAACTTTAATGGACTGTATTGCAAAATTCTACCACACTAGGTCATTTTCTTTTGCTTCTGAAAAGGGAGATGCAGAATGTGTGTCCTTATTCTTTAAATTACTGGTATCACTGACTTACCTCTCAACCACTCAGAACAAAAATTCTGAACAAAGTCAAACATAATGGGGGACTAAGCCACAAAAATAGGGACAAACTTTAAATATTGCTCTCATAAACTTGGAAAGTTGCTAGAATAAAAGATTTTGTGTTGCCATGCATTTTCTGAAGGATATGAAGTCTGAAACTCAAATACCTATCATTATTTAGTGGATTCAGTCCCCACTAATTTACCATAAAAATCCAGAAAGCCACAAATTTCTTGACGAACAGACCAAACATACGCGGCAAAAATCTGGACATTCTGCAAAAATCTAGACAGTTGAGAGGTATGGTCAGTCGCCAGCATATTGGTCAGATAGTATAGTTTTCTGTGTACTAGACAGCTTAAAAAATCATCTGTGAGGAGCAGAATTCAGAAAATTTTGTGAAAGGGTAAATCAAGCCTGAAAATAGGGACATACCACCAAAAATAGGTATATCTTATACAGGGATAAATCAGGACTGAAAATAGGTACATTTCTCCAAATTAGGGCCAGTTGAGATCAGACCTCCCAACCGTACCGAATTACTCAGTTTTTACCGAGTTTTGGGGTCCAAATATTGGGGTGCCACGATTCCCGAGTGGCATTTTTCCCAAGCTTCTTTAAATGTTTTCCTTTTCGTTCTTTTTGAGCTGACATCATCACGTCCGCGATGACGTCAGCTCAGTCAGCCTGTCGGAATTGAGTTCTAGGGCTCACGTGCGCACATTTCTCGGCGGCTGTTTGAAATGCATCTGATCTAACAACTAGTTTCTTCTGGACTCTGGAGTTATCTGTGTATGGAGTTATTTCTGCTTGAGTTTAGCTGCAGAGCTTTTAAGGTATGTTTCTTGTTGTTAGCTGCAGAGCTGGCCTGGTACTGCTTTTTTATTTCTGCGTGCTTATCCTGCTTGTGAAATGTGAACGTTAACTGCAGAGCTTTTGCTTATCTTGCTTTTGAAATGTGAACATTAGCTGCGCAGCTTTTAAGGTGAATGTTTATCGCTCTATTAGCTGCAGAGCTGGTACTGCTTTTCCTGCTTTATGAATGTTGATTTTTAAAGGTGAACGTTTGTTTATTAGCTGATTTCCTGATCGTTAGCTGCAGAGCTGGTACAGATTTTCCTGCTGATGGACATTAGCGTTTAAAGGCGAATGTTTTCTTATTAGTTGATTTCTTGAATGTTAGTTGTAGAGCCGGTACTTTTTTTCCTGCTTATGAACGCTAGCTCAAAGGTGAAGGTTTCTTGTTTATGAACGCCAGCTTTCAAAGTTATTGGCTGCTGCAGTGGTTATGTTTCGATTCTGGGTAGAGAGAGTGTATGGAGCTGGTACTGCTTTCCTGCTTATGAACGCTAGCTTTTAAACTGCAGGGCTTTGGTTTCCCACTTATGAAGGCAAACGTTTCTTGCTTATGAGCGCTAGCTGCTGCAGAGGTTGATGCCAGGTAGAGAGTGATTATGATTTGGGTAGAGAGATTGAATGCTAGTTTTTAAACTGCAGAGCTTTAGTTTCCTGCTTATGTGTAGCTTTTAAACTTTTATGAACGCTAGCTTTTAAACTGCAGAGCTATGGTTTCCCGCTTATGTGTAGCTTTTAAACTTTTATGAACGCTAGCTTTTAAACTGCAGAGCTTTTGTTTCCTGCTTATGAGTAGCTTTTAAACTTTTATGAACGCTAGCTTTTAAACTGCAGAGCTTTGGTTTCCCGCTTATGAAGGCAAACGTTTCTTGCTTATGAGCGCTAGCTTTTAAACTTATTAGCTGCTGCAGAGATTGATGCCGGGTAGAGAGTGATTATGATTTGGGTAGAGAGAGTGAATGCTAGTTTTTAAACTGCAGAGCTTTTGTTTCCTGCTTGTGAGTAGCTTTTAAACTTATTAGCTGTTGCAGAGGTTGATTCTGGGCAGAGCGAGTGAATGCTAGCTTTTATGCTTATGATTCGGGTAGAGAGAGTGAATGGTAGCTTTTAAATTGCAGAGCTTTGGTTTCCTGCTTCTGAAGATTTATTGCTTATGAACACTAGCTTGCTTGTGAAGGTGAACATTTTTTGCTTATGAACGCTAGCTGCAGAGGTTGATTCTGGGTAGAGAGAGAACGCTAGCTTTAAATTTGGTTTTCTGCTTTTAAACAGCTAGCTTTTAATTTGGTTTCCTGCTTTTAAACAGTGTGTAATACTAGCTGCAGAGGTTGATTGCTGGTAGAGAGAGAGAGAGTGAATGCTCGCTAGCTTTTAATTTGGTTTCCTGCTTTTAAAGTAAGAGTGTGTGTGTGTGTGTGTGTAAATTCCTTCAAGTTAATACACCTGGTGGCTAGAGGTACTCAGACTCAAACCCTGTACCTTGACTCCAGGGTCTAAAAGCCTAAAGTCCCTAGCCACCACGACCTGTGAATTTGTGCCTTATATTTTGTTCTGTTCCTCATTGCATTTGTGGTTTTCAGGATTTTTGTGGCAAATCACTAATGGATCACATTCACTAAATACTAACAGGCATTTGAAATGATGGAAATGTTCTGAACTGGGCAGTTTTGTCAATACTGGTTCATGCATTTTGTTTTATTGCCTACTGGGAAAATGTTTAAACAATAAATTTAAAATGCGCTCTGACATAAGTCTAACAAGTGTGCTGTATTATACAAGGAATTTAATTTAATAAGAATAACTTAATTTAACAAGTGTGCTGTATTATACAAAGAATATAATTTAATAAAGTCGGGAAGGTGTATCAAAGAACGCCTGTATGTTTCTTGTTTTGTGTGCAAGGAGCCTATGATCTGAAAACAGCCCAAAGGTAATCTTTATCCACCACTGGCCAGATGCATTTTTTTGGCTGGGGTGTGGGTTTCAATGCTGTTTCAATGAATTTGAGTTTCAAGGGCAGAGAAATTTTAATGCCAAGTCTATTTTTCCTTGTGAGACAGTATTACTTTGCTTAGCAGATATTGATTAGTGTTTGTGCATTGTGCTATAAAATATAAAAAATATAATCCAAATCATTCTAGAAGTAAAGCAGTATGCATGCACACATGAGTGTTTATGGTAAATGGGACAAAATAGCCAGGTAATGGGACATTGGCTGCAGGGGGACTCTGGGGCCATATTTTAGTTGTCTGTTCTTCAGTTTGCATTTGAAAGTCGGTATCCCACAATTCTGTGGGAGTGGGCGGGGTTACATAATTATGTATGCAAATTTTTCATTAATCAGCGTACAGATTTGTACCTTTTTTTCATGGGCCTTGTCCAGATTTTTGATGTTTCCAGGTTGAGAGGTATGGTTGAGATGTCTGCATGCATGAGTGTCTTGGGGTTGGATGGGGTTTAAATGTGTGCATGTGCTCTTTGGAGGGGAGAAAGGTTAAAGATAGAGACCCTGACATAATTCTGAAGCTGCTTCACAGAGCTCTAGAAGATAGGCATGGGTCTTCTTTCTGCAGCACATATGCTTTGTTCCATTTTTTCTGATATTTCCTCTCCTATGAAATCCCATATTGTAAAGCTGCATCACTGCTATCCCAGTTCTAGAACTAGAAAACACAGAAACAGATTTTGATACCAGACTGGACCTGCTTGGCTCATTTAGTGTTACAATTCCTTTTCATGTGGTAGTGCTGCAGATCCTACCTAGCTGTCAGCTTCTACTTTGGTTCCACCCTGAAGGAGAACTCTCTTTTACTTATGATCTTTGTGATTATTTTAGTATGGACCCCTTCCCTAGAGTCAGGGAAACAGGCCAAAATCTGTGTGTGGATGGAAACTGTAGTTAATTGGCAATAGCATCAGTAGTCCCTGGGTGGAAAATTTTAGTAAAAGTGATGGAGGCTGCAGTGAGGCCATGTCGGTCATTCGTGGCTCAGAGTACGTATTTCATATGCATGTGATGGGGATGGTAATCCTAGTTAAGAAGTAGAGGGCATGTAGGGAAAAATGTGTTGAAGGTGTGACTAAATGAGATACTGCCAGCACAGCTAGCTGGAATTTTGTAAATAATTATATGTCACAGGTGAATATTGAAATGATTTATATAAGATGCTTGTGTTACAAATGTATTAGAACTGTGTGTCATATGTATATCAAACTGCTTAGTACAGATGTTTTAGTTGAAAAGGTATTTTGTAAAGTGCTTGTGTTTAAAAAGTATCCACAGTGTGCCCTACTGGAAGAGAACAGAAATGTGCATGCACTATTGTAACTATTTAAATGCATATGTCAACAGAAGAAACTGGAGGGTTAACTTCAGTCCAGCAAACTTCAGCAAAATAGCTGAAATTAAATTACTTTATAGGCTACAAAATAAAGAGGCTATCTCTCAAGTTTTCATTGCAGCTAGAGACACAAAGTATGTACTAATAATCTTTCTGTATTGTCTTCACATTAAACTATTAGTCTGGAAAGCATAAAGGAATGCAATTGTTTTATGACTTCTAGCACCTGCCAGAGATTTGAGCTAAAGCCCTCGTCTGTATATTTTTGCAGGTAGATGCTAAATGCTGCCATTTTCTAGCAATGGGGGGTTTGGCATGGGAACTAGAAGTCAGATGACAAGAAGTGATGTCACCCTGCAAGCTATCCCAGCAGTAATATTTGAGATATTATTTTGAGAAGTCTCTTAGTGAGACAGAGCATTCTGTCTTGGACCTGACAACAACAATAAGAACCATTCACCACATCTGCCTTGCTCTAATGAAGTAAGTTTCTAGTTTCTAGAGAATAGTATAATTCTCTTAAGATACAATCAAGAATATAATAAAGCTTAGTTTAGATGTTTTTCTTTATTTGTGTGAGCCTGTACTATAATGTTATTTTAAATATTTCCTGTGGTTTTGAACTCTGACGTCACTATGAATATATATTTGGTATTGTCTTGTTCTTTTATTATTTATTATTAAATATATTTAAACCTTCCATTGTGGCTGATCTGCGTAGAGATATTTAAGTTTTGAGAGTAGTTGCATATTTATTTGGTGACACTGTGTGGGTCATTCCTGATAGCCTTGCTCTTGGTCAAACTACCATTTGTATTAGTATTAATATTACACAGTAAAATTGGACACCCTTTGTTACGGGCATTAAAGTAGCTGATAAGGGGTTCTGGTGGCAGCTAGTAAACCTGTGCCAGCCTTTCCAAGGTGTGTGTGTGTGTGTGTGTGTGTGTGTGTGTGTGTGTGTGTGTGTGTGTGTGTGTGTGTGTGTGTGTGTGTGTGTGTGTGTGTGTGTCAGCCACTTGAGGAGAGACACAAAGCACTGGTTGGACAGAGAGAGTTTTGGAGGATGTGGCTTGGAACCCTGGCTAAGGACTCAACGCTATAGCTGTGCTAGTGGGGAGTCTTATTGGGGATCTGGAGGAAGATGGAGAAACCAGACCCAGACTGACTGTGGCCTCTGTGTGCTCTTAAGGGAAATTGCACTTGATGCAGAGAGCTGCATTTGGAAATAGTGTGTGTGCACCTGTTATCCTCCCAGTGAATGTTCCCCACTGTTGCCAGTGGTGAGGATTGAGGCTCCTTGGTTACTGGTCCAGTGGTGGGTCACCACATTTGGTTGGCAGTAGTTGGATCACCACATCACATATTGGGATTCTGTGGTGTGGATATTGAACTCCTGTAGCCTGTAAACAGTGGTCAGTAAAGAAGGTGTTTGTACTCACAAGCAACCACATAGTAGACATTCAAAGTTTCATATCACAATAGTTTTATTTATTTTTTGTTAGCTTAGTCAGTCAAGGAGAGCAGGCAAGGATGTCAGCAGAGGATTATGGCAAGCTCACAAAGAGCCAATTGGCTGAGATGTGCCAAGCCAAAGGAGTGGTGCATGACAACCTGACTAAAGCAGAAATTATTGCAGCCTTAGTCACAGCTGCATCACAGACCAGCAACCAGAAAGACAGCCAGACTGGCCTTGGGAATGTGCAGCTCCCAGAAAATGGACAGTTCAACTTTGCCTCAGATGACTTAAAAATCCATCTGGAGTTAAAGAGACTTGACCTGGAGGCCAAATGTTTGGAAATAGAATCAGCAGAGAGACTGCCGCATTTGGAGGTCGAAGCAGAATCAGCAGAGGGACTGTGGCATTTAGAAGCCAAAGAAAATGAGAGGCTGAGGCAACATGAAAAAGAAATGCTGACTCTTTGGCAGGGTCATGGAGGTAATGGGGAAGGGAATAACCAAACCCCAGAAGCAATACAGGTCAGTACATTTCTTCCACAATTTACATAGGGTGATAATTTTGATAGTTTTATTCATATGTTTGAAAGGACATGTAAACAGTATAATGTTGACCAAGGGCTCTGGATACAATTCTTGATCCCCTTATTCCGTGGTAAAGCTGTAACTGCTGTTTCTCAATTGTGTTATACTGATTACTTAAATTATAATACAGTTAAAAATTGTTTATTAGAGTGTTTTAAGTTAACACCTAAAGATCATAGAAAAAAGTTTTGTGGGCATAGGAGCGAGGCAGGTGAAAGTGTGTGTGATTATATTTCTGAGTTAAGCACTTATTTTCATAGGTGTGTGAGTGGGTGTCAGGTCACCACTTCTGAAGAGCTGGCAGACTTTTTGGTGAGGGAACAAGCCCTTAGTACTTTGCCTGAGAACATGAAAATCTGGTTGGCAAATAGAGAATGCAACACCGCAGATGAGTTGGGAAAAAAAAAGCTATAACTAGCAAGCAGGCCATCACTGCACAGGAAAGTGATACCAAGTGCTGCACATGAGTCTAAGAGAACCCATGGTGGGCAGCCTAAACCACCCCAACAGAGTCTTCCAGTAACAGGGGAAGCCACTAGTTCAGGTACATGGCCAGGATCAAGGGATAAATGTTTTAAATGTAACCAGTGGGGCCATGTAGCATATAGATGTCCTTGGAGGCAAGGTGGGGAACAAAACGTAGGGGAACCAGTAAGTGGGAGTGACAGAATGCCAGTGGTAAGTTGTCTGGAACAACAAGGGTACCAAACTACCACAAGAGGTTATATCCTATCTTAGTAGATGGGAAACAGGCCACTGCTAAAAGAGACACAGCCTCTGACCTAACCATTGTGAAGCCTGCAATGTTTAAATAGGAGCACTACTTGCTTGGGAAGTCTACTCCAGTCAGAGCTTTAGGAGTGACCCCATTCCAAATACCTTTGGCTAGGGCTCACCTTAACTGGGAGGGTGGAAAAGGAAGCCAGCAAGTAGGTGTGTTTGAGGATATCCTCACAGATGTCCTGATAGGGAGTGATTTTGATAAGGCAGTACTTTGTGTGCATGCAGTGACACACAGTCAGGCTTGGAAACAGGCATGTGGGTCTGGTAGCCTGGGAGGACCCAGACAGACTGCACACTTGAAGCCAGGACTGTTGAGGTGGCTACTTCAGGGAGGGAGATACCCTGTAGCAGTGAAACTGATGGTGAGCCACAGCTTCTGGTGGGTACTGATGCTCCCTTGCACAGAGTGACTGTAAGGGCAGAGGTGAGTAGTAGTACCCAGGCTGACACTGAGGCACTGCTTGCAGAAGATACCAGAGTTCCTGTGGAAGGTTGCTGGGAAGGGTTACAAAGAGAGAGAGTTGAGACAGGCTCAGCTCTCCAACTCTACATTACAAGGCATGAGGGAGGTAGCCAGGAAAGTGCCTGATTCTCAAGGAAAAGGTGAATCTGTATACTGGGACAAAGGGTTATTGCACAGAGAGTGGAATCCTGAGGGAGGGCTAGAAGGTAAGGTAATACAGCAGTTGGTAGTGCCCAAAGCCTACAATCTGGCACTTCTAGCCATAGCCCATGATATTCCTTTTGAATGTCATATGGCATAAAGCATACCAAGAGACATATTATGTAGAACTTTTATTGGCCTGAGATTTCCAGGGATGTAACAGGGTACTGCAGGACCTATGAGCAGTGCCAAAAAGTAGGCAAGGTAGGAGATAAGGTGACACTCCTTTGATGCATTTGCCTATGATTAAGGAGCCATTTCATAGGGTAGCTATGGATATTGTGGAGCCTCTGAGTACCCCAAGTTCTACATGGAAGAAGTATATCGTAGTGGTAGTAGATTATGCTACTAGATACCCTGAAGTGGTGGCCCTGTCCTCCATTGAGGCAGAAAAGGAGGCAAATGCTTTGTTAGATATTTCCAGCAGGGTAGGTTTCCCAAAAGAAATACTGACTGATAGAGGTGTCAATTTCATGTCAGACCTGCTGGCATGTCTGTGGAAGCACTGTGGGCTGAAACACCTAAGACCACTCCCTACTATCGCCAGACCATGCTACAGGCATTTGAAGATGGGGTTAAGAGGGAGTAGGACAAATGTTTGCCCCACCTGTTGTTTGCTTACAGAGAGGTGCCCCAAGAATCCACAGGTTTCTCACCTTTTGAGTTACTGTATGGGCATAGGGCGAGGGGACCTCTAGATTTGATTCACAATGAATGGGAGGGTGAGTATGAATCCCACAAAGAGTCTGTTGTGGCATATGTCCTAAAGCTGAGGACAAGGCTCAGAGAACTCATGGGCTTGGCTCAGGAGAACCTGGCAGAAGCCCAAGAGCAGAAAAAGGTCTTGTATGATCTGAATGCTTGAGTAGAGAGTATGCTGCAGGTCAGCAGGTTATGGTTCTCATTCTTGTCAGACACAACAAGCTGCAGGCAGCTTGGGAGGAACCTTTCAAAGTGGTAAGGAAGGTCAGCAATGTTAACTATATGGTAGAACTGCTAGGCAGGAGGCAGGGGCAAAAATTGTAACATGTTAACACCATGAAACCTTACCATGATAGGGAGGGGCTGGTGCTAAGTATTTGCAGTAGAAGGCAGGAGGAGTCTGAGGGGGATCTATGGCTGCAGCAAGCCAGCCATCAAAATCCCAAGTTATTATAGTGGAGCCTAGGGTTACAGGCATATGATATGACAGTGCAGCACTGTAATGAGGGTCAGCAATGCAAAGGCAGCTGGGATCTCAAGACAGGGAATGGGGTAAGGTATTCCCAAATAGGGTCATCCCTCACAAGCAATGTTTTTCAAGGGTCACTTCAAAAACTAGCTTGAGTCCTCAAAGGATGGAAGAAGAGTGATGAAAGAAGATACTGCCAGCACCGCTAGCTGGAATTTTGTAAATAATTATATGTTACTGATGAATATCGAAATGATTTATATAAGATGCTTGTGTTAACAAATGTATTAGAATAAAGTGCTTGTGCTTGAAATGTATCCACAGTGTGCCCTACTGGAAGAGAATAGAAATGTACATGCACTATTGTAACTGTTTCAATGCATATGTCAACAGAAGAAACTGGAGGGTTAACTTCAGTCCAGCAAACTTCAGCAAAATAGCTGAAATTAAATTACTTTATAGGCTACAAAATAAAGAGGGTATCTCTCAAGTTTTCAGTGTAGCTAGAGACACAAAGTATGTACTAATAAACGTTCTGTATTGTCTTTACAGTGATCTAATAACTAGTCTTGAAAGCATGAAGGATTGCAATTGTTTTATGACTTCCACCATTTCTAGAGATCTGAGCTAAAGCCTGCGTCTGCATATTGTTGCAGATGCATGCTAAATGCTGCCAGCTTCTAGCAATGGGGGTTTTGGTCTGGGAACTAGAAGTCAGATGACAAGAATTGACGTAATCTCGAAAGCTACCCCAGCAGTAATATTTGAGATATTATTTTGAGAAGTCTCTTAGTGAGACAGAGCATTCTGCATTCAGTCTTGGACCTGACAATAGCAGTAAGAACCATTCACCACATCTGCTTTGCTCTAATGAAGTAAGTTTCTAGGGAATAGTATAATTCTCTTAAGATACAGTCAGGGATATAATAAAGCTTAGTTTATATGTTTTTCTTTATTTATGTGAGCCTGTACTGCAATGTTGTTTTAAGTATTTCCTGTGGTTTTGAACTCTGATGTCACTGTGAATATATATTTAGTATTGTCTTGTTCTTTTATTATTTATTATTAAATATATTTGAACCTTTCATTGTGGCTGATCTGTGTAGAGATATTTAAGTTTCGAGAGTACTTGCATATTTATTTCGTGACACTGTGTGGGCCACTCCTGATAGCCTTGCTCTTGGTCAAGCTACTATTTGTATTAGTATTATATTACACAGTAAAATTACCCACCCTTTGTTAAGGGCCTTAACATAGCTGATAAGGGTTTCTGGTGGCAGTGGTAACTACCTTATAGCCTGGGCAGAAGGGGGCATAGATAGTAAGCCTGTGCCAGCCTTACCCAGGTATGTATGTGCGCTTAAATCAAACCTCAAGTAGTGTGTGTGTCAGCCACTTGGGCAGGGACACGAAGCACTAGTTGGACAGAGAAAGCGTTGGAGGACTTGGGTTGGAACTCTTGCTAAGGACTCAATTCTATAGCTGTGTCATTGGGGAGTCTTATTGGGGATCAGGAGAAAAAGGGAGAAACCAACCCCCGAACTGACTGTGGTCTCTGTGTGCTCTTAAGAGAAATTACACTTGATGCGAGAGATGTATTTGGAAATACTGTGTGTGTGTGCTTGTCATCCTCTCAGTGGACATCCCTCACTGTTGCCAGTGGTGAGGATTGAGGCTCCTTGATTACTGGTTGGCAGTGGTGGGTTGTCACAGAAGGAACCAGAAATGTCCTAATAGCTCTTCCCTCTTGACCGTCTGACCAGTCACTGTTGTTGCATGAAGGGACACAAGTATGACATCCTGTACATTCTTTCATGTTCGTTGCAGTCAGTGGTAGGCCGTGCATGTTAGAATTGTGTAATGCACTTGCTTATTTATTCACTGGAATCTGTGGATGACTTTGGAGGTAAGAAGTGGAGATTTCTGACCTGCTTCAAACACTTAAAAGCTTTCTATTTCAAACAGGTGGGGTGCTGGGTAAATATCGTATTGGGTTTGTGAGGAGACTGGACCACTAGGCAGTTAACTATAAAACAGGTACTCCACACAATATCTGAATATATCTCCCCTGTTGTGCCATATACTCGTAGCTCTCATCTGTTTCGATTTGTCTGTGCTGTTATGTCTGTTGTGGCTGCTTGTTTTGCCAAGAAGGAGTCGATATTCTGTGTCCTGTTTCACAGCAGTTTTTCCACAGAAATTTAAATGAAGTGACTGCAGTTTTTCAGCAGTGCATCCTGACTTCTGACATGCATGACTGTCCAGGGATCCACTCTATCAAAAGCTAATTGTGTGAGCTTTTGATTCTATTACCCTCCCAGCAATGCCAACATGTTGATTTCAGTCTGTTTTCTATTAAATTTATTCCCTCTCAGATTAGATGGCTCTAATTATTATACTGAGCTGGTAAAATGCTTGAGAAATGTGGATATATTCAATGATTATTTTACTGTATTGAGGGAATTAACCTGACACCAAAGGAAAGTATCATGATCAAAATATAAAGAATAAGTAAGATAAACACACACGAGGAATAAATAGTTAATCTCATGGAGACATGGTGTTGTGGTTGGAAACTTCAGAAGAGGAATGATTGTGAATTATTTGTTATAATATTATTGAGGTGTGGGGTATTAATGACATACTGAATGGCAGGACATATGGGTCAGTGGGTCTTTAAGCTAGATGGCACTACTAATGTTCAAAAACAGGACATGAGAAACAAAACCATAAATTCTATATGTAGTAACAGCTTCAGGCCACAGCTGAAAAAAGTCCATGTGGAATAGCCCAGTTACCTTTGAGCTAACTAGCTATCTAGATAAAAAAAGTATAATGGATTTTATTGGAAATACTACAGCAGACTCACAGTAAAACTGTTTTTAACAGGTATTCCTGCCATGTGATTCTAAGTTTCACTGGCCATGCATCATTCCACAGCAGACATCTTTCCTTGGTTACTATTATCCATCAGCCATTTCCTATACAATGGCAATCATCACCAGCCATGTAAAAGATGTCTGCTTTTAACCTCTCAAATATGGATAGCAATACAGTATTTTAGTTGCTACAGATGGTAATTGATTTGGAAATAACAGTGTGCCTGTTAGATTCATAGAAGTGAAAAGATAGTATTAGCTCTCATTTGAGGCTCAAAAATATTTCACAAACTCTATACACATAGATTTGAATCTTACAGCTATTGCTTATACTTTGCAAGCCTACCCATGGCCCTTGAGCTGATAAATGCTTTCAAATAAGCTTCAGCTTGGTTTGCCTTTAAAGTACAGTTAGTTAAATGGATCAGTAGCTGTTTGCAAGAATACAGTTGTGTAAGTTAATAAATCTGTGAACTGAAGTGAGGGTTTGGAGGGAAAATACTAATCTAACATTGTGTTGCACATGCAGCAAGACCAGCTGTACTTTTCTCTGTATAACTGCAGGCAAACCTTACAAAATTATTGACATTTTACTCACCACCACATAGTGAGTAATATCATATGTGCCCGCAATATGTAACCTCCACAGGGCTTTCAGACATTGTCGACAGTATCAGCTTCCTCCCACTGAGGAGGAAGGCAGTCATTAGCCATCAGAAAGCCTAGCACATGAATCAACCATGTTTCATTTATTGTCGGCCTTTTCTTTGGCAATGTTTTTTTTTCATCCAGAATTTACTTAAATGAAAGTTAGGCAGTGTAGTAATACCTCTGTCAAGATACTCTGGTAAGAGTGGAGATCATTTTAATTAGTATCACTGTACTCAGAGACTGCTTTTTAAAATCACTAAATATAAGGTGTTTTCATTTACTAAAACAGAGAAAGTTACCACACCAGCTTTAAAGTTTGTGAACACTTCTTACTGTATCACTGTCTCCCACAGCATGAGTTCCACTTGACAACCACGGAGTATCAGGATTCTGTGCACAGGACAACAGTGAAAGCACTATGTGGTAAGAGTGCCGGTCATTTTAATTAGTATAACTGTACTCACAAAGAAGATCAGAGACTGGTTCTTACAATCAAGTAATTATGCATCAATGTTTGGGCAGTGCTCTATTCTTCAGTTGGTGTTGAGCTTTTTTTTTCTTTTTTATTGACGCACAAATGTCTTCTTGTATTACATTTTCTCCCTTGTACTGTTGTACTGTTACCTCCTAGATTTGTTACACTATAAAACAGTAACTCTTCAAAAACCATAATCCTTAAGCATGGCAAAGTAGTACTTGTTCTCTGCTGTGTGTAAGAATAAAATACTACTTTGAAGCCACACTAAGTGTTATAGACATCAGAGAACTGGTGGTATACAGCACCACATTAAGGTTTTATAAATTGAATCTGTGCTACCTGCATATCCTTTTATTCCTTTGTTTCAATATCAGGTGTTCGGGTGTTCATCAAAACCATAATCCCTAAGCATGATAAACTAGTAGTCATTCTCTGTGCTGTTCTTAATAGTAAAGGGCTTCTCTCTGTAAATATGTTGTCTTACAGAAAAGAATACTTCCAAAAGGTGGATGGGTATACAAAGATGTGATCATCTATGTGCACCAATACTGTTTCTCTACTGCTTTGCTGCAAAGGCAGTAGAGAAAAAGCTCCACAACACTCTGCATGTTTTTCTGCTGGCTGCCTATGTACAACAGTGGGCGGTACTTGATAAGAAGGACTACAGATTTCCATGTATGTTGAAGACCATAAAAAACAAAACAAAACATAAAACAGTATTTTTTTGCAGGGGGCAATCCTCCTCTGAGCCCTCCCCCATATAGGGAATTGACAAATTCCCTAACCCCTATATACCATGTCAATGGCTCCAATACAGTGGGGAAAAGTGAAAAAAAAAACTATGAAAGTGCACCACTGGCTTCTGCAATGCTAGTAACTCTGCATACGTGAAACATTCACACAAAAGCCACTTGGAGGAATATGTTATAATGAAATGGGATTGTTGCTCGTCATGTACATCTGAATAAGACGAAGAGGCTTGGGTGTTCATTTAAGTAGTTTATTTTATACAAACACATCAGGATGGATGACAGGGACATTAAACATAAATTAACTATCTAACTGACTGACTACATATTTGCATGCTCTCACTCTGGCTGCTCACTCAAAATGGCACTCTTGCTTGCACGTGCGCAGTACTTATATGCACGTGCCCACTGACTGGAATGCTTCTTAAAAGCATATCACACACTCTGATCTACATCCTCCCTCTGTACTGAGCTGTCTCATATAGGCAATAACATTTGAATAGGCATGCAATTATACAGACAATAATAAACAAAACAACAGTCATGTCCAGGTTGCCGTGTATCTGGAACAAGGTCTGGAAATGCAACCTAATTTCGTCTGCTTCAGGACTCTCGGGGATATTCTCAGAAACAGGGATTGCTGAAGGAATGTCCTCTGGAACAGGAACATTGGACAAGTCACTCTAAGAATTAGAGTCTTTATTACAGGCAAGATGCTGTAACACTGGCTTTGACACCAGTAATAAATGCTTCCAATTCCTCCTAAATTCCATTCCTTGTGATTCCACAATGTACAATCTTGGCTCTTGACACAAACTTTTCACAAATGTGATGCAATCAAAACCTTTTGATGTCTGCATCCTCAATATCTCCCCTTCTTTTAATGAACTAAGTGGTTTGCTGGTATTATCATAGTAGGATTTCTGGGACAAACACTTTTTCAACAATTGGGCTTTCACTGCTTTATTGTTTTAGCACATGGAACCAATAAATTGCTTCTGATTGGTCATGTGGTTCTGGTTTGTCTCGACATAAGTCTCTGGGCAGATGAACAAGATGATTTTCATGAGGAATGTTTCTGAGATTTAGCAAGTTTAGAAAAACATTGGTATTGTCACATCTGGATTTACGTAACAGCTTTTTAGCAGTTTGAACTGCCCATTCAGCCAAGTCATTTGACTGTGGGTGTTCAGGACTACTCGTAATATGAACAAAGTTCCACGTTTCAGCAAATTGTTTGAACTGCTGACTTGTAAACTGTGCACCAATGTCAGAAATAACTCTGTGTGGACTACCATGGACAGAAAAGTGTCTCTTCAACTTAGTAGTGACATTACTGGACATTAGGTTAGGAAGTAGGTCAATCTCAAACCAATTTGAATAACAGTCTACTAACAGCAAGTAATGTTGACCATTCCACTTAAAGATATAATTGGGTACTGTTGACCAAGATAGTTCAGGAATCTGGCTTAAATGAAGTGGTTCTTTTTGCTGATACGGCTTTGTACTATTATAAACTGAACAAGATAAAAGTACTTTATTGATATCTCAGTACATAGAAGGCCAAAATTCTAGTCCTCTCGCCCTTCTTTTGTCGAATCAGTTCCTGGGTGGCCACAATGCAAGATCTCATTGTACTCTTGTTGTAAGGATTTTGGAACAATTACTTTTGGACTTTTCACGATGATACCATTGTCTGACAAAATGTCGTCTCTGTAGGGAAAATACTGCTGCACTTCTAATGATTGTTTTGAAGGCATTACTCGATTGATAAAGAGGTTGAGCTTCTGCAGAATTGGATCTGAAGCTGTGTGAGTTCTAAGCCCATGAAGAAGTGTGGAAGGAAAATTTCTCACTTCCACAACTTCAGTGTCAGCAACCAGATTTTCATGGTTTTCTGTGTTTTTTTTCTGGATGATTGGGATAAGACATCAGCAAGATAAAGAAGTTTGCCTTTTGTGTAAACAAGATTGAAATTGTAGTTTTGCAATTTGAGCATCATGTGTTGCAATCTCCCAGGAGCTGTGTGCATTGGCTTTCTTAAAATAGTGACTAGAGGTTGGTGGTCAGTTTCTATCTGTTTAGGTCTGCCATAAATATAATCATGGCACTTCGAACATGCAAGCAAAATTGCCAAGAGTTCTTTCTCAATCTGGGCACACTAGATCTTGGTTTGGGTAAGGGTTCTCAATGGATAGGCTACTGATCTACCCTCTTGAAGAATGACTGTACCAAGACCAAACTTAGAAGCATCACAGGAAAGAGTAACTGGTTTGAGAACATCAGAGTAGCGCAGAGTTGGTGGACTGGCAATTTTCTGTTTCAAAACATCAAATGCTCTTTGGTGTTGTTCTGACCAGGACCAGGTAGCATCTTTGCCTGTCAGCTCCACTAAGAGAGCTGAAAGTTGACTCAAATCTGGAATGAACTTGCCTAAATAGTTGACCATACAAAGAAAATGTTGTAAGGCTTGGACATTGTCTGGAGCTGGCATTTCAAGAATTGTTGTTATCTTGGGAGGATCTGGTCGTAAGCCCGAACTGGTAAACAAATGACCCACATAAGTAACTTTTCATAGCCTGAATTTGCACTTCTGAGGATTCAACTTAAGATTCACTTCACAAGCTCTTTCCAGAATTTTCTTAAGGTTTGTATCATGTTTGACTTCACCATTGCCTCCTACTAGAATATCATCTACTATTATGGCACATGGATAGCCGGGAAATCTGTTCCACCACATGCTGAAAGATTTCACAGGCAGAATTTATTCCAAATGGCATTTACAGAAATCTGTACCTCCAAAATGGTATGCCAAATGTGGTTTACAATGAAGATTTTCGATCAAGCAAAATTTGCCAAAATGCACTCTTTGCATCTAAGACAGAAAAACAGTAGCATTTGGCATGAGGGTAGCAACCTTCTAGATTGTGCGCATAGGATGATGAGTCCTTTTCAAAGTTTTGTTCAAGTCTCTTGGATCAATATATATTCTGATATCATCTGAGCTTTTCTTATGAGCTACTACCATGAAGGATACCCACTCAGTTGGTTCTTCTACTGGACAAATTACACCTAGCTGCTCCATTTTGTCCAGCTCGACTTTGACTCTGTTCTGCATAGCTACCGGAACTTTCTGTGCTGGTCTGATAACTGGGCTGACCTCTGGGTCTAACTTCATGGAGTACACAATGGGGAGTTTGCCTAGTTTGTCTGCAAAAATATCAGGATACTCTGAAAGAATAGTATCAGCAAAATCTGAGCTGTTCTCATTTAGGCTTACATGGTGGACCTCTCTGTAAAATGAAAGCAGTCTCATTTTCAAACTGTCTCTGAGGCCTAATAATGACTGCACATGTCTCCTGACTATGTGAAATTGCAAGTCATAGCTGTTCCCAGCAGAGTAACATGAAAGCACTACTGAGCCTTTGGTTTGAATCTCTTCCCTACCATAAGCATCAAGCTTTGCACACTTTGTCAGGTCAAGTGTTCTGCAGCTTTTACTCTAGCAAACATTTCTGCTGACATAACATTGCACTTTGAACCAGTATCTACTTTGAGCTGTACAGGACTGTCATTAATCCAAACAATACAAAAGATTTCATTCTTTGCCCACAAATCTACTGCATTGACTGTTTTACCAAGCACAGACACACCATTAACATAAAAAGTAGAGTTGCAGCTTTCTAATTGATCAACTTGCCTCTTTGTATGCTCTTTTTAATAAAATATTGTGCCTTATTTGATTTATAAAACCTTTTGAAATAATTCTACTTATTGCAAGAATGGCACGGCTGACCAAAAGCTAAGCATGTTTCTCATTTGGGTTCATGATTTCCACAACAATTATGACAATTGACTATGAGGCTTGCTACAGGTTTTGCTGAGTCACCCCTGTGCTTTGCTGTGTGCATTCTGGGCTTTACTGAAGCTGCTCTGGGTTTTGCTGGAGTTGCCACTGGTTTTGCTGGAAAGGCCCAGGGTGTGGCTCTGCCTGTAGGCCTATATCTCTTGACCTCATGCTGCATACTATCTACATTAGCCCTTGAAGGTACTGGAAGCAAGCTTTTCTCATTTGTAAGCATACTTGTGTGCATTTCTGTAAACCCACATATCTGACAAATCTTAATGGCCTTGTTCAACATTAAATCACTGTCTCGAAACAAAATCTTTTTCACTGTGTCATTATTAATACAACACACAAGCCTGTCTTTTATCAACTCATCTCTCAAATCACCAGATCTACACATTTTAGCCTTATTTCTCAAGTCAGTTATATATGCTGCAAAAGTTTCACCAGCCTTTTGATCTCTTGTGTAGAATAAGTGCCTTTCCATTGTAATATTCATTTGTGATTTGCAAATTTCTCAAAATTTATGTTTTAAGCATTCAAGGTCATCCCGCATTTCAGCCTGTACCACAATATGGTGGTTTTCCCCCTTCCCTGCAAACACAGTAGGTGCACACACAAATGAATGCTCTCTTTCATTGGCTTCTGAACCAGCTAAACTAAGCAGAATAAATGCCTTTGTACATGCATATTTGTCAGAATAAGCAGCCTGTATGAAAATATCTTATTCCTGCTCCAACACTCTCTGATTTTCTGCAATATTGTTATCAAACACAAGCAGTGCATGTCTGCAAAATCCTTCTGCCATGCCCACAAATTATAGTAAAACACAATACAATCTTGGCCCTTGTAATTATATATGAACATGCATACACCAGGTACTTGTAATAGTATTCAAATGCAAATAAACTCTTTGAAAGACTGTACTTTGCGAAATATTCTTTGAAATGGCTGTACTTTGCAAAATAACTGCACTGTAATACTGCATACACTTGCCAACACTGTGCACACTTTGGATACCTTGAATTGTAGTACACAGCAAAAAATATGGTTGTTGACAAAAGTGCTCAATAAACGGTTGGATATTACTGTGGATGACGTGGATTCTTTCTCTGCTGGTTCCACTGCATTTACCTAATATGGTTGTTTCCCCTTTTTAATACATTTTATGTGAGTCAGATATTGTTTCAAATGTTTTCATAATTATTTCTAATATTTTTATCAAAATGTCACAGTTTTGGACATTTCATTTAATTAGAAATTCGTTTTGAGTGTTCTGAGTGCTTTGTTTTATATTCGTAGTGAGAAAAATCATTTAAGCAAGTTTTAGTACCTGGAATTCATTTCTGACCTGTTTATCGGTCATTTGAGCAGTAGGGATGATCCACTCATGTATATTCCTCCATTTCTAACTAGTTGCCTAATGGTTCTGACTCTGGATCCCATTCTGACACTATGTCGCTTGTCTTGTACATCTGAATAAGGTGAAGAGGCTTGGGTATTTGTTTAGTTTATTATATACAAACACATCAGGATGGATGGCAGGAACATTAAACTTAAACAAACTAACTAAATGACTGACTACAACACACTTGCATGCTCTCACGCTAGCTGCTCACTCAAAATGGCACTCTTGCTTGCACGTGCTCAGTACTTATATGCATGTGCCCACTGACTGGAATGCTTCTTAAAGGTATATCACACACTCTGATCTACAGGTATATTGTGCTAAACAGTTGCTAATGCTTTTTGTTATGGCAGTACCACACTAGATAATACATTTCTTAAGAATGCTGCTAGGTTGGACAGAGGCAACTGGTTTTGAATTTGACACATGAATGCTGCATAAACAATTAATATGTATATGGCTTCTTTCACCCTGAACATCTCTTTAATTCTATTCTGTGTAACATAACAACAAGCTCAAACAATTTGGTTTAGAAGCACTATAATTATTTGTACTTTTGGCAGTATTCTGTATCTCTCTCTTCTCAAGTGACATATTGTGACTGAGTAAATGAATGAATGAGAAACTCATCTGAGTAACCCGAGTAACCTGTTAATTCTTGTCAGCACAGTTTGAATGAATGAATGAATGAATGAATGAATGAGACAATCTTGATAATAATATAATTTACCTCTTTGCAGCCATGGTATTAATCCAAATTTCCAGTCACCTGATGTTAACTCTGCCTTGATTTGTATCTGCCATTATGAAATAAGAGTCATTACTACTTTCTTTTTGCATTAGGCTACAGTTGTCCAGATGGTCTCTTGAGTCAAACCACTGATAACCAACAGGTTAAACCAAACTATATACAAATCTGATTTAATACCCAATTCATCAAAAAAAGCCTAGCTCCAAGTGCACAAAGGAAATATGCACTGTTGTCCTGGGTATGGACTTTCAACATGCACACCTGACCTAGGGCTGCACACTGATCACTTACAAGACCACTTCTCAGCACTATATTCTGTGAACCAGTGTCTTCCAATGCCCCTTACCTATAGTAACTGCTTGACAAATAAATTATTTTATACATACACAATTCCCAGGGAAGGCTGGCAGAATTCTCCATTTCCCCACATCTTTCTTTCTGGCACTATAGTACTGCCAACACTCTGCATGTAGCCGGAGACTTCACATATCAGTTACAGACCACTCATGTTTTAATGAAATATAAATTATATAAAAATTTATATTTCACTGGTAGCGTGCTCAAGCAGTCTAACTGTAGGTGGAAACTTCATTCTTTTGTCAACAGTACTAAATAATAATAATGGCACTCTTAGGTATGTACTAGGCTAATGGCCCTGGAGCCTTTACAAGCCTAGCTGATAGGATTACCCTGGCATCGTGCCACCAGACCTTAGTTACCAGTGCCTCTGTCGTCGAGTAGAGCCACTGGAGTGATCCTCGGGGTGAATTTTCCATTTCCCATCCACTCATCAAGATTTCTCTTGAAGAGGGCCAGTGAAGTGCTCTGTTTGACATTTATGGGACATCTATTCCATAGCATGGGCAGTCTCTAGGTTATGAACCTGTCCCTCCAGCATGTTCTGGTGATTGTGGTAATGAGGTTGAGGTCTCTGGAGCGTACGGTGTGGAGGGATTGGTATTTCTTTAGATGTAGCATTTCTAACAGAGCTGGGTCAGCCATAGCTTTGTAAATCAATTAGAGATCACCTCTAAGTAGGTGATATGAGACAGAGAATAGTTGGAGTTTTTTGAATCTGTCCATATAGGACAAGTGTTTAAGGCCTAGGATCCTCTTTGTGAGGTACTTTTGTGGCCTCTCCAGTTGTTGCACGTGTCTAGTGAGGTACATGCCAAATGGGGCATTGTACTCAATGATTGGCCTAATGAGGGAAGAGTAGAGGGAGACAATGACCTCTTTCTTACTGGATGTAAAACCCTTAGTAGTGAAATGTGCCACATAGAAGGCTTTCTGACCCCAGTGGCGATGTGGTGGTTAAAAGAGAGGTTGCTGTCAACCTGTGTTCCCAGATCTCTTATAATGCCTTCTGTGTTCAGTGGACTACCATCGATGTGGTAATTCATGGGAGCCATTTTTTTCCCAAAGGGGAGATAACACATTTTTTGGCATTGAGCTTAAGGCCATGGTTCTGACACCAGTCATTGGTCTCTGTGAGGCCTTTCTGTAGGATATCAATATAAATTGGGGAGTTAATAATAGCTCCCAACTTGAAATTGTCTGTGAACTTTGTCAGCCAGAGTCTCTTGGTGTTGGCCTGGACTTCAGAGAAGTAGATACCAAACAGGAGAGGACCCAGGACCAAACCCTGTGGGACTCCACTCGTGACTGGTCAGCAGTCTGACTTGGAGTCAGCTACTTTCACACTGTGGGTTCTATCTGTGAACCAGTTTGCAACCTACCTAGTGATATAGGAGTTGATGCCTAGCTTAGTGAGTTTTTCTATGATTCCTGAGTGGGGACTGGTATCAAAGGCCTTGGCCAGATCAAGGTAGGCTGGATGAGCTACCTTGCCTTCATCCACAACTCTGGTGACTGACTCAAAGAAGTCGGCCAAGTTGAGCAGGCATGATCTACTCTTCACAAAACCAAACTGTGTGGGATCCAGAGTTTGGAGATTCCCTACATCCTTTTTTATTAGGTCCATGATAGCATATAATTCCATTTTTTAATCTTATTATCTTGCAATTGCTTAGTAAATTGTGTGACAGTTTTTGAATTTGCTCTCCATGTATTCCCATTGTTTTGCCTTACCTTCTTCCTCTCTCTTCCTACCCTTTTATTAGTTTGATTAAGTGGAACCTTCAAGCATCTCTCTAACTGCCTACCACCCTCCTGGAAGACCAGAGCTCCTATCTACTAAGATACAACCCTCCAACCACTTGGGAAACCTACCCAATAAGACATTGAAAGTACGTTCTACTCAAATAAGTTTACTCTACTCAATTCAAGACTTGTGTATGTTAGTCATACTACCTACCCAGGACAGCCAGCAGCCAGTACCCCCTTATCCCCACTCCCAATCTACCTAATTGTCTCATAAACCAAATCTTTTTCTACAGACAGTTGGTTTTCACTCTGCCCTCACTGACTTTGTTAAAACATCCTTCTACCAAACACTAGAACTCCAACTCTGAATACTTCCCTAGGTCAAACTCTCTTTACCTTATATACATTACCTTTGTTGATTTACCTGCTGTTTCCTTCACTCTATAGATTATTTTTCTGCACTTCAGCACTCCCTTGTGTCTTCCCGCTCCGTTAAGGCTCACTCCGCTCCCACCCTGCCCCAAATCTCACCCGCCTAGAACCTCTACATTTATTCCTACTTAGCCACACCCCTCCCAACTCTGGACCAATCACAACTTCTTCCTGTCTCTAACCAATCCCTAATAGTCTCCTCCCTCATCCATCCATCTACTATCCAGAATATATACTTTTTTGACATTTTCTCTAATTCTACTTATCATGTCTAACCAATATCACACTATCGTACTACTAACTCTTCTAACTACTCTTTCCTCTACCTATCTCTTAACCTCCTATGAGCAATCCTTATACTCTACTCCTTGCATCCCACGTAAGCAGACCCTAGCTACCCCCCTAACTACATCCATAACCCACCTCGGTCCCATATACAACAACTCTTATCTTCAACCTAAATATCACCATCTTTCTCACATTAAATACCTTATTCATACCCTCACAAAACAAAATTACTATTGCAAACCCTCACAATTTGATAACCTTATAGTAAGTTTCTCTTTGATTGATGGAGATATACACCCCAACCCTGGCCCTGACCCCTCCCCACTATCCCCTAACTGGCAACAAGTTAAAACAATGTCTACACCAAATACTAAACCCCCCAAATCTCTCTCAATTGCACATCTAAACATTCATAGCATTTGCAACAAAATTCCACTAATACATGCTCTTCTAGAAGTCCAACAGTTTGACATTCTCTGTCTAACTGAAACATGGCTCAAACCTACAATAAAAGATAATGAAATTATTCCCCCTGGCTATAACATTCTAAGACAAGACCGTTTAAACAAAAAAGGTGGCGGTGTAGCTATACTCTTTAAAACAGGACTGGAAGTAAGTAAAACGAATCATACCCTTCTAAAAGACACTAATGTGGAAATTATTATTTCCAAACTTCAGCTTAACCCTCACAAAACTATCAATATTATCTGTACCTATCTTCCTCCAGGCAAACATCCTACCATACTAGAAGACCTACTAAACTGGCTCTCACTAAACCTCCCTCAAGAAACAGTACTTTTAGGAGACTTTAATATTGATTGGACCCTATGTAAACAAACCAATCCATCTACCCTTATTAACTTGCATGGATTCTCTCAAAACATAAACTCCCCAACTAGAACAAACAAACTTAATAATAAAGAAACCATACTTGACTGGATCTTAACAAATAGTCCCCAACAAAAATATACAACAGGAACTCTCCCAGATGACCTTAGTGACCACTCCCTAACCTTTATTATTAGGCATAAAACACATTTTGCTGTACCTCCTAATTGCTCATCCAAAACATTTTGATCCCTGTAAGTTTCAAAATGAACTTATGCATGTTAACTGGTCACCTCTTAAAACTCTCCCTATAGATGAAGCTTTTAACCACTTTAATAATATTTTTCTTACCATTCTTGAACATCATGTTCCCCTGCGTTCTATATGCATGAAATTTAAAACAGCTCAATGGCTCACAAGCAATACTAAACAACTAATCCTTAGTAGGAATAAAGCCTGGACTAAATGGCTCACCACTAAAAGCAGTACTGATCATCTTACTTTTAAACAAAAAAGAAACATGACAAAGCAAGCCATCCTAAAAGATAAAAAGAACTTTTATACCCAACTACAACTATCTTCCCCCCACCAACCACATAAATTTTGGAACGCTATTAACACACTACTATCTCCTGGCAAAGCTGCAACACCTAACCCACTATGCTCCAACCCAGACTCCCCCTTACAAACAGCCAATGCCTTTAAAACATTCTTTACTTCAGCAATACTAAAACTAGCTAACCAGCAAAGCCCTGACACCTCTACACTATCTACCCCAAGCTGTACTCCTCCCCCATTTCAACTCAAACCCATACCTACCTCTTATATACTGTCCTTACTTCAAAAACTGAAACCCACAACCCCCTCAGCTGACAAATTATCAGCAGAATGCCTCCAGCTAGGTGCAAAAGCTATAGCCTACCCTATCTCTATACTAATTAACAGGACCTTAAAAGAAAGCACTATCTCTTCAGTTTGGAAAATCTCACACATCATTCCTCTTTTCAAAGGGGATGACTCAATTGAGTATTCTAACTTCCGGCCCATAGCGTTACTATCTCCCCTTGCAAAAATAATGGAGAAATGCATCCACAAACAGTTGCTTAATCACCTCCTATGTAATAATCTCCTAGCTAATTGCCAACATGGGTTTCGACCATTCCATAGCACCACCACAGCCTTATTATCCTTCATAGACTCTATTAACAAAAATTGCAACAAAAATATTCTTTCTTCAGCTTTTTTTGTAGACCTGTCAAAAGCCTTTGACATGGTCAATCACCAACTACTCTTACATCGTTTAAAATCTCTCTCTCTGGACAATCTTGCATTAAGCTGGTTCACATCCTATCTTCATAATCGGAAACAAGCTGTCCTATGGGACAACCATCTTTCTGAACTTCTCCCCACCTCTATAGGGGTCCCTCAGGGCTCCATCCTAGGTCCTCTGCTGTTTTCTATTTTTATTAATGACCTGCATCTTGCCACCCCTCAATCTACTTGCATTCAATATGCTGATGACACCACCATTATCTGCTCTGCCACTACCCAGGCCGACCTTCACTCCATCACTCAAAAAACCTTCACCACAATAGAGAAATGGTTCTCTAATCACTGTCTCCTCCTCAACCCAAAGAAAACCAAACTCCTCCTCTTTACACCCACACACCTGTCTCCCTCTATCAACTCTCACATCTAACAATGGTACCCTAATTATTCCAGACCAAACAACCAAACTCTTGGGTGTGATTATTGACAACCAACTAAAATTTGACATTCATATTAACTCTATCATAAAATCAACTAACAGAAAACTAGGCTCACTCTACAGAATCAAGTCTTTCCTAACTCCTGAAGCTAGAACTACTATAGCTCGAACCCACTTAATTTCTACCCTACTATACGCTTCTCCCATATACACTAATCTTTCAAAATATAATCTCAACAATCTTGCTACCTCATACAACCACATTGCCAGATTTGCTACTGCCTCTCCATATAGAACTCATCATTGCGTGAATCTCCTAAAGCTAGGATGGCTAGAGTTACCACAACTAATTCAATATTATCAACTTACAATCGCCCACAAAGCCCTCCATCACCCAGATAACACACCTATGCTCTCCACCCTCATAAAACCCTACAGCAATCTGAAAAACCTATGCTCTTGCAACAAAATTTTGATTCAAACTTCTCTATCAAATAACGCAGCAGGCGACTCTACATTTTCCAACTCAGTTGGCAAAGTGTGGAATCAACTTCCTCAAGACCTTACATCCCTGACCTCAATTCCACTATTTAAAACCAAACTCAAACACTTCCTAACCAACCACTGGCTCTGCTCTTGCAATAACTCTGGCTGACCTTTTTGACTCCCTCCCTATTTAAAACTAAACAAACACTTCCTAACCAACCTCTGGCTTTTCTCTTGCAATAACCCTGGCTGACCTTTTTGACTCCCTCCCTTCTTTACCCCCCTCTCCTCCTCTTTCTTAACTTTATCATTATACTCTTTCCATTTCTGTGGTGTATCTGTCCCCCCCTCCCAAAAATAGATTCCACCCTTTTCTCAACTTATAAATATTGTAATTAATTTCTTTAACCTTGTTAGTTACTGACCGAGCTTACCTTCTAAGTCTCAGACTGTTCTCTATTGCCTAATTATCCTGTAATTGAGGTTTAAAGTTCTTGTTTTTTTTTTTTTTGTATTATTGTATATTGTTGTATTATTTTTCTTGTCATGTAGTAGATAGCGGAGCTTTTCTCCTCGGGCCTCCACTGAAAATGGACATGTATCCAGCTGGACCAGCCCGGTTAACAAATGTAAAATAAAAATAAAATAAAAATAAAATGATGATGGGTTTCATAGCTTTGCATATAGACTTGTCAGGCTAATGGGGTGATAGTTCCAAGGGTCTGTAGTTGCTCCTCCTTTGTGGAGAGGGATGACTGTAACAGTGCACCATTCAGTAGGGACAAAGCCTGAGCTGAGGCTGAGATTGAATAGGGCACACAGGTGAGGTGCCAGTTCACGCTGTAGTTCATGTAGAACACAGCCAGGGATATTGTCAGGTCCCATAGAAGCTGTATCCCTGGCCTTGGACAGTGCTGTTTTAACCTGTGCAGCAGTAATACTGGGTGCCTGGCAATCTACTGGTATTGTGATTGGTCCTTTGGGAGGAGGGGTAAAGTTGGCAGTGAATCTGATGGCCAGTTTATTGGCAATATCTGTTGACTCAGTATAGAATGTACCATTGTGCAGTAGCTCAGAGCAAATCTGGGTATTGCTGTGAAGATTCTTTAAATAACTATAGAAGGCCTTGTGGGTTGTCTTTACTATCTGCTGCAATTCTGTTTTCATAGCTAGCTTTAGAGGATTTGATGAGGGATCTCAACTTTTTTTTGAGGCTGATAAGGGAGTTTTTCCAGTCTTGGGACTTCACTTTATTCTGCATCAGTTTCCTTCTTCTTTTGTAGAGTTTGTTTATGGACCACTAGATTGGCTTCCTTTTTTGTGGAGGAGAGCATCTTGGTTCAATTGGGTATAGTGAAATCCATGCATTTGTGTACATGTTCTTACAGTGCATTGGTGTATGATTTGGCAGTCATGCAACTATTCTCCATTTGCATGGGTGCCGTGAAGTTAGCAACCTCTGTTTTTAGAAGCCCAAAGTTAGCTTTGGAGAAGTTTTTCATGGTGGTTACCTTTGCGGGGGGTGGGTAGGAGGGATGTGGATTTCCAAGGTGATTAGTTTGTGGTCGTATCTAACCAGGGTGAAGTTGACTATTGGTGTAGAGCAATGGTCGCCCATGTTAGAAATGACCAAGTCAATGATGTTGCTACTGAAAGTGGAGGAAAGAACGAGCTGGTCAGGGGCATTGGAATTAATGAATTCCAGTTAATGGAGGGGTAGTTGAAGTCGCCCAGTATGAGAGTGTTAGGTTGATCCTAATATTCTCTAGGGTGGTTAGGAACATGGAGTGTGATTCTTGGGACATGGTTGGGGACCTATAGCAGGCTACGACCTGAATTGCTATCTAGTCCAATGTTAGCTGCACCTGAAGTATCTCTGATGTGTTGTGTTGGGCTACCAGTCTGGAGGTATGCACATTCTTTATGAATATGGAAACACCACCGCCTTTGGGGCTATGGTCCAAGTTCTGTGGCCGAAAGGTGTGGACTGAGTTATAGCTTGGTAGTGCAGGGGTGCTTTCTGCTGCCTTGAACCAGGTCTCCCTTACCACACAAATGTTGATGGTCTCCATTTTAAGGAGTACTTTGAGCGAGTGCATTTTGAGATTTAGACTTCTAGCATTGAGCAGCATGACCCTCAGATTGCATTTGTTTGTAGTTGTTATGGTGGCAATTTGGTCTTTGGAACACCACCTAAAAAAGGCCCTACAGGGGTGGCAAGAGCCTTGGCCATTATCCAGAAGGCCAGGGGTGACAGATGCAGGCCATCTCTGGCAAAGCATTGAGGTCTGTCAATCATGTCATCCCAGGCAGTCAGATACTAGATTCCCTTAGAATGACACCAGAAACTTAGCCAGTTGTTGAAATCAATCATTTTCTGCTTGTACTGTGGTATCATTCTTGGTGATGGTAGGATGGTGCTCAGGGCTAGGGTCATACCCACCTGGACTGCATAATCCGAGAGCTCCTCCATGTCTCTTTTCATGTGGTCCAGGGAGGTACATCTCAGGTCATTCACACCCACATGTACAATGACAGAGTCATATTTGTACCTGTTGTTGAGGGACCTGAGTGCATGCATTATGTGGTAGATCCTGGCACCTGACAGGCATCTGACTGTTACTTTCTCCTTATTCAACCTAGTAAGTGGGACATCGGTGTGCCTTACTATCGAGTCACCTATGACAAGTGTGTTGGGCATGCTGCTTTGTCTTGGGGGCTTTGGTTGTGTAGCACACTGTTTAGGAGAGTTATGAGTGTTGTGATTAGTGTTGTGTTGTGGTGGTCAGGTGCGTTTCTGCCTTGGAGGTATCTGCTGTTTGGGTAGATTTTTATTGAGAGCCTCCATGAAGGTAGGTGTGTGGTTTGTTTTTTATGTGAAGGCAGTGCTGGTGTGTGTTCTGAAGGGCTATGTGTTCCATGTGGTGTGGTGAAAGTGCTGACCTTCTCCACTTGACTAGCTATTCCAGTCATGGCTGGAAAGTGCGTGGCTTCCAATTTGGATATATAAGTGCATCTCTTGCAAGTCTGGGTGTTGGGAGGTAAAAGGAGAGGGTTGTTGGTACACATGAGGCAGTTGCTACATTGCTTCAGGATGCCCATGTTAATAAGAGAAAGCACAGGAAATTGACCTTTAGACATGCCTGGAGGGGTGGGCATTAATAATATGTACTGGAGCTGTTTCCTTGTAGAACATTTAGTGCTGGTAGCAGTTTTGTGTGCTACAATAATTGCTACAAGAAGTCTTTTAAAGTGCTAGACTAATAAGCTAGTAAAAGTGCAGGAGAGGAGAGATCTAGCAGATCTAAGGGAAAAATTGATGAGCAGACTTTGGCACCACTCAGAAGCTTACAAACAGTCCTGGATACAGCAAATCTGTATTTGGACTAGACTAGTTACAGGAAAGCAGGAAAGGCAGGAAACAAGCTTAGAATTTCTTTTCTTTTTTTCTTTTTTTTTTTTACAGAAAAGCAGCTAAAACAGCAGTAAAAACAATTTGAGTGCAGTGCAAGCTAGCACACTTGAGCATGTAGCAATATTAAAGTAAATACAGTTTGAATAAATACAATTTATTCAAACTGTATTCTGAACTGAATTCAGTTATTGTTTTATTCAACTCTGAACAGTTAAAAAGTGCCAAAATATTCTTATCAGCTGAGAAGCACACTCAGTCAGAACACAAGGAGATTCTAGCAAAGTTATTGTTTTTAGTAAAGTGGAAAGAGAGAAAGCAGGAACAGAAGATAATTCATGGTTAAGAACCTAAGTGGGTTGGCCTTCTCAAATGTTCTCTCTGTATTAGGTGGAATGAGCTAATGACACTAGACTGGGAGGAGTGTTCCAGATCAAATTTACAGAAGGGGCAGGCAACTGCAAAGTATAAGAACAAGACACCAATAGGGAAGGGGGTGGGAAACTGTTACAGCTACTAGCTACATTATTAGGCAAAAAAACACTACAGAAATGTTTATCACAGCAGAAAAACAGCAATGAGCCACTAAATGAAAGTTTTAAATAAAGGAGCAAGGAGACTCTAAAGAATGCTTTTAACTGCAATCAAATCAGTTATAGGATACACTGCTTGGCATGAAATCAGAACAAACAAACAGCAGGCCTCTATCTAGACTATGCTACCTGCCTAGAACACAGAAACCTCACAAAAATGCACAGAAAACCACAGATAGAGCAATCACAAACAGAAAATACAACTCTCAGTATGAAAAAACAGTTTACAATTAAGTAATTCAGTAAGAATGTAATTACAGTAATGAAACTATCTAGCAATGAAAAATACAGTTAAAACAGTATAAAACAGTACACAAATGCCGTGAATCAGTAAAACAAATCTTTATAACATTGCAAAATGTAGTAGATTAGCTGCATAGCACAATTATAAGCATTAAGGAATTGCAATTCAATTAAATAAATGTAAGAAATAACTTATTCTGCTCTTGGAGTCTTAGGGAATTTCTGCTTTGTCCCAATGATGAATCACTACTCCACAGCCTGATAAATACAAGCACAACCCCCTGCAGACACAGGGTTTAAATACCAGAAAGGATGGACGAATCTAGAAGCTCAAATTACAACCCAGTCCTGCTAGCCCCTGCTCTTTCAACCAATCACTCAAGCTAGAGAAGGTCAGGAAATCCTGTTACTCTCAATAACAGTGAAGACAGATAATCGCTATCAATAATAATAAATACCAGGTGTGAGATCATAAAAGTGAATAAATAAAACTTTACTTTAACAATAAAGACAGTGCTGATGTATATTAAATATGCAGATGTCAAAAGCAATGCACTGCACAGAGAATATGAAATTAACAATCAGTTTTATAGGTTCATAGGTTGGTACTAGGCTATCGGCCCTAGGGCCTATACAAGCCTAGCCATAACAATTCCCTAGCTATTTCTTCCCAGAATATTTATTTCCCTGGTCCCCTGTCTAGCAGGGTGACTGATGTGATCCCAGAGGTGAATTTCCTATCTCCCATCCAATTGTCAAGGTTCCTTTTGAAGAGGGCCAAAGAGACTCTCAGCTTGACATGTATGGGCAGTCTATTCCAGAGTATGGGGAGTCTCTTGGTCAGGAACCTATCCTTCCAGCATGTTTTGTTCATTGTGATGACCATGTTTAGATCCCTGGAGCCTGTGGCTCTGAGGGATTGGGATTTCTTTAAGTGTAGCATGTCCAACAGCTCTGGGTTTGACATGGCCTTGTATGTTAAGCAGAGATCACCTCTGAGTAGGTGATATGCAACAGAGTATAGCTGGAGTTTTTTTAGATGGTCAGCATAGGGCATCTGCTTTAGGCTTGTGATTCTTTTCTGTGGCCTTTCCAGTTGTTGCAGATGTCTTGTGAGGTACATAACAAATGGGGCGTTGTACTCTATAATGGGTCTAATGAGGGATGAGTATAGTGAGACAATGACCTCCTTTTTTCTGGATGAAAAGCCCTTAGTGATGAGGTGTGCCACATGGAAGGATTTCCTGACTGCTGTGGCGATGTGGTTATCGAAGGTGAGACCACTGTCCACCTGTGTCCCTAAGTTCCTTATCACACTTTCGGTGTTTAGTGTACTGTCACTTATGTGGTAATTCATGGGTACATGGTTTTTCCCAAAGAGGATAACTATACATTTTATGGTATTCAGCTTGAGCCCATGGCTCTGGCACCAAGCATCTGTTTCTGTAAGGCCCTTTTGTAAAATATCCACATCATTTGGGGATTCAATAATGGCTCCCAGTTTGCAGTCATCTGCGAACTTTGTTAGCCATAGTCCCTTAGTGCTGGCCTGTACTTCAGAGAAGTAGATGCCAAACAAGAGCGGTCCCAGGACTGAACCCTGAGGTACTCCACTTGTCACTTGTCTGGAGCTGGATTTGGAGTAGACTACTTTTACAGTGTGGGTTCTGTCAGTAAGCCAGTTGGCAACCCATCGAGTGACATAGGGATTAATGCCCAGCTTAGTAAGTTTATCTATGATCCCAGAGTGGGGGGTGGTGTCGAAGGCCTTGGCGAGGTCCAGATAGGCTGTGTGGACTGCCTTGCCCTCATCCATGGCTCTAGATACTGATTCAAAGAAGTCAATCAGGTTGAGGAGACTAGAACGGCCCTTTATGAAACCAAACTGGATGGGGTCCAGTGATTGAAGGTTGTCAATGTCATTGTTTATAAGTTCCATGATAATGCGTTCCATGGCTTTGCAGATCAGGCTCATCAGACTGATGGGATGATAGTTCTTGGGATCCAAGGTGGATCCCCCCTTGTGGAGTGGGATAACTAGCTGTGCATCACTCATTGGGCATGAAGCTTGATGGGAGGCTATGATTAAACATGACACTTAGGTGAGATGCCAGTTAATTTTGTAGTTCATGTAGTACACAGCCCAGGATGTTGTCTGGTCTCATGGATGCTGTATTCTTAAATTTGGAGAGTGCGTTTTTTACCTGTGTGGCCATGATTACTGGAATTTGGCAAACTTTTGGTACTGAGATGGGTCCTTTAGGGGGTGAGAGGGGGAGTGAAGTTGGCGCTGAATCAATCTGCCAGGATAGTATATTTAATGCCATTCTTTTGTAGCTCAAAGCAGATCTGAGCATTGTCATTTAGATTCTTGACATAACTATAGAATGCCTTGTGGCTGTCCTTGGAATCTTCGGCAATTTTATTTTCGTAACTAGCTTTGGAGGATTTTATGAGGGATCTTAGCTTCTTACTGAGACTGGTAAGGGAGTATTTTGCATCCTGGGATTTTCCTCTTTTCTGCAACAGTTTCTTCCTTCTGTTGTATAGTTTGTTTATGGCAGGGGACCACCAGATTGGCTTCCTTTTTTGGAGGAGAGTATCTTGGTTCTATTTGGAATGGCACGATTCATGCACGAGTGGATGTGCTCGTACAGTGCCTTAGTGTAGGATTCAGCAGTTGAACTTTCAGTTCCCATTTGCATGGGTGTCATAAAGTTTGTCACTTCTGACTTGAGTAGCATGAAATTAGCTTTGGAGAAGTTTTTTATGTTGGTTTCCCTACTGGGGGGTGGGATGTGGACGTTAAGGGTGATTAGCTTATGGTCAGACCTGACCAACGAGGTGGTATCCACTGGTGTAGAGCATCAATCTCCCATGATGGTAATGACCAGGTCTAGGATATTGGAGATCCTGGTGGAACCATGGATTAGTTGATCCAGGGTGTTGAAATTTATGAACTCCAAGAACCGTTGGGCAAAGGTGTTGGTACCTGAGTAGTTTTCACAATTAATGGCAGGGTAGTTGAAATCACCCAGTATTAGGGTGTTTGGTTGTATCTTAATATTTTCCTGTATGTCTAGAAAGGTATAGTGAGAATCTTGGGGCATGGTGGGGGATCTGTAGCAAGCTATAATTTGGATTGCTGTCTTACCTAGTGTTAGTTTCACCTGTAGAATTTCAGATGCATTGTGTTGGGCAACTAGCCTGGTGGTGTGAATATCCTTGGTGAATATGGACACTCCTCCGCCTTTAGTGTTTTGGTCCTGGTTTGGTGGCTGAAAAGTGTGGTAAGAGTTGTAGCCTGATACTGCAGGGGTGCTTTCTGGAGCCTTGAACCAGGTCTCAGTTACTGCACAGATATCGATGTTCTCCATTTTTAGGAGTGCCTCGAGAGAGTGCATTTTGAGATTTAGACTTCTAGCATTGAGTAGCATTACCTTCAGATTTTGCATGCTTATATCTGTTATGGTGGTGGTTTTGTCCTTTGAGCCTTGCCTAAAAAAGGCACTATAGGGGTGGCAAGCGCCTTAGCCTGTAACCTGAATCCCAGGGGCGACAGGTGCAGACCATCTCTGGCAAAGCATCGTGGTTTGTCGATCATGTCATCACAGGCAGACAGATACTGGATCTTCTTTGAATGACACCAGAAACTAAACCAGTTGTTGAAGTCAATCATTATGTCCTTATACTGTGGTGTCATTCTGGGCGAAGGCAGGAAGCTGGACAGGGCTAGGATCATACCTGCCTGGACCACATGATCTGAGAGCTCTTCCATGTCTCTTTTCATGTAGTCCAGAGAGGTACATCTCAAGTCATTCACTCCAACATGGACAATGACAGAGTCATATTTGTACTTGTCGTGGAGTGACTTGAGTCCATGGGTGATGTTGCGAATCCTGGCACCCGACAGGCAGCTGACTAATTTTCTCCTTGTTCAGCCTGGAGAGTGGGACATCAGTGTGCCTGACTATAGAGTCACCTATGACTAAAGTGTCGGGTACGTTGTCTTGCCTTAGGGGCTGTTGTTGTGTGGCACACTGGTGTTGTGAGCTATGTGACACTTTGGTTGTGACTGGTGTTTGTTTGCGTTTCAGCTTTGGAGGTCCTTGTTGCTTGGATAGGTTAATGTTAAGGGCCTCTGCATAAGTGGATTTAATGTTACTATGTGTGGATGTTGGTGGCATGAGTTTTGAAGGGCTATGTGTTGCTTGAGGTGTAGTGCAGGTGTTAACCTTCTCCTCTTGACTGTCTAGCATAATCTTGGGTGGAGAGAGCATTGCTTCCAGTTTGGCTATGTAAGTGCATCTCTCGCAGATTGTAGTGTTGGGTGGTAGGAGGAGAGGGTTGTCTGTATACATGAGGCAATTGCTGCATTGCCCCAGTAAGCCCAGATTCACCAGGTGGACAGGAAAAATCACCGGAAGCTGACCCTTGGACATGTCTGGTTCAATGTTTCTTTTGTAAAGTACAAGAGCTGTTTTCCCTTAATTTGGCAAGGTACTTTGCAATTATAGGCTCTTTAGTGCCTACGATTAATTTCTCCTTATTAACAAGGAGAGTTGAGCGCTTGTATCAGTTTAAGGCTTCCTAGTGCTTTCCAGCAGGTTTTAGAGCAAGTGCTAGTCACAGGGATTAAGATTTTAGTGCTCCTACTGAGAAACCAGCTAGTTCTAAGGGAAAGTTTGAAGTGCAGACTTTCTGACACCGGGAATAGTTTAAAGTGCAAGACTAATAAGCTAATAAAAGTGCAGGAGAGCAGAGAACTAGCAGATCTAAGGGAAAAAATTGAAGGGCACCGCAAACAGTTTTTTTTTTTTTTTTTTTTTGGTAGAAAGTGAAGAGGCAGAAGATAATGAGATAATTCAATATGCAGAATTAAAGGGGTGGGCCTTTGCTAACTTCTTACTATTAACAGTAGAATGTGCTGATGTAATGTGATGGGGGGGTGTCCTGTATCGACTTTATACCAGAGGTGGGCAACTCAAGCCACCAAGACAAAAACAGTTGTACAGATCACAGAGATATTAAATCAAAAGTGCAGACAATAAATGAGAATAAACTCTTTATCTTTTCTCAATATCACAGCTGGCAGTAGGCCAGTCTCTCTGCAGCAGCCTGAGCAACAGGTATATACAAAATATGTAAAGAAAAATACAATATATTGTTAAATGATTACTCTGTCTCCTACTGAAGAAATATTGGACCAAACTATTCTAAGTTAGTACAAGGCAGAATTCAAAAAACAAAAAAAACAAAAAAACAAAAAGCAAGCATTCATAGATCTGTCACCAACAATTTAAGCAACGACTAAGAGTAGAGAGTTCCCTGGTTTAAATTCCAAATATATACATTTTACATTATAGCTCATCATTACAGAAACCAGGGTTCACCTAATTACATGATCCCCCCCTCCTCAAAAAAAAAGGTATAATTACATTGCTTCAGATTGCATTAGTCCTTTCCTATACCATAACAGAAAGACTACTGATGAACAGGATACATTTATAAATTGCTTGCGTATTAATTTCTGTTTCCTTTTCAGAGTTCTAGCTGGCTATCCATTTGAAAAACATTGAGACTGCATTTTTATGGACCTTGGTTTTCCTGTCTTCAGACAGTTCTGTGACATAATTATATGTAAGCAATGAAATACTTTCTGAAAAACTGCAGAAAGTTTCCTTTTACATTTCGTATAGAAGCTTTATACATTCGCTTTTGTCTCTTTTCACTCATAGACAGAAAGTCTCAAGGTTACACAGATTTTTATTCCACAGGAAGCACACATTGACAGAGGCTAAATATAGTTTTACAAAAGTGTCAACATTCTGAAATGAAAGAGAAAGAAAATGCATCACATTTTAAAACCAGTTTTTCTACCCTGGTGCTGCAATCCTCTCCCATAAACACTTCAAGCAAATTTTCTGGAGGTATCCCTCAAGAAAGAGTTTGAGTCTGAGGTGTGTCTTATACTGCCCTGTTTTCTTTCTGGACAGACACTATGCATTGGCATTAATACCATCTCTGTGATGGATAGTCATGTTATAGGACTGCAAGGCTAAAATGCTTTCCTGTTCACTTGCCTTAACCACTTTAAGGGCTTGTAGTCTGCAATCATAGTGAACTTTCTGCAATACAAGTAAGGTTGCAGCATCTACAAATACTGTGCCTAGACACTCCTTTTGTAAGCCTGCACAAGAGTCTTCCATGAATTGAAATCTGGGGCTCAATTACACTTGCCTAGCATTTGTCTGTCAGTTTGCTTAGAAGATTAAGGAGCTGTTAACAAGCTGTTTCCTGTTGTTCAGTGGTGCAAAGTTTGATCCTCTTAGCCTCCATTGCTGAATGGTGTGACTCTGCGCAAGTCACTTAACCAGACACTTTGTCTGGGCTGAGTCTGAAAAAGGTCCATGAAGATTAGTGCTCTACCACAGAAAATGAATACAAACAAATAAATAAATGCACAATACAGTACTCTTCTCAATCTGAGAAATCCTGGCTGACTACAGGCCCTATTCCATAGATGGATGTGTCTACCTCTATGAAGAATTTTTGACTATAATCCATACTGGCTAGTACAGGAATTATATTCAAAGCCCTCTCAAGCTTTTGAAAGGCCTTCCCACAGGCTGGAGTCCAAACAACCTTATCTGGTTTATTTTCCTGGTATGATTTGTAAGGTGAGTAACTATCATACTATAGTGGGGAATAAACTTCCTACACCACTGTGCTATCCAAAAGAATATTCTCACCTATTTTTTGGTAGTTGGAGTGGGTTATATATGAGTAGCTTTGACTTTGGCGATTTCTGTCCTAATCCTTCCACCACCTTCTCTGTGACACAGGTAAGATACTTCTATCATACCCACCTGACACATGTTAACCTTGATAGTCTGTCTGCCCTTTCCAGCCTATGTAACACCTTCCTGACATGCTTAAAATGTTCTGCCTATAATCAGTTGTTGGTGATAACATCACCCAGGTAAGCAAGGGCATACTCTAATGCCCAGCTAGGATATAATTTACCAACCCGTAGAAAGTTACTTGGGGCAGTCTTCATTTCAAAGTACATTTTTGTAAACTTGTACAACCCAAATGTGGCCACAAATTTGGACTTTTTCCCACCTGCAGGTGTGAAGGATACCTAGTAATATACTTAGCCCACTAAACTGTTCTAAGGCTTCCTCTGTCCAAGGCATAGGGCTAAACAGTTCTATATTTCCCTGTGTTTTTTTTGCTTCCCCGTAGGACCTAGTACAATGGCTCCTCTTCCTGCACCCAGTCAGTCCATTTGTTTCACATGGGCAGGAGCCAAGCATTCCTGGGCTAGGCAAGAGCCCTATAGTCAATTTAATCCTACTCAGAATCCTTTAGTCCATTTGTTCTCCACCGGCAACAGTTGGGTGGTTGAGAGTGGACAAGTTTTCTTGTCCTGTGAGCTAGCCTACCCTTTCCTATAGAGGAGTACCTCTCTCACACATCAATGGCTCTTTGAGCTCAACTGCATGCTGCCACTGAGAGGATCATGCCTCTGGAAGCTGAATCCTCCTGTACCTGTATCTATGCAGTAGCAGCATGTGTGCCTTAGTGCTATGCTACATGTGTGCAATGCTCAATATTCCAATAAGTGCCAGCTAAGTGGCGAGCTAGATCCACCTCCCCCCCACCAGGATGAGCAAGCTGGCAGCAATTGCTCACACCCATTTTCCCCTGCCACCCCCTGCAGACAGACGAGGCAATATTCAAATCTGGGTTGCATATTCTATAGTCAAGAATTTGTCCTGCTATACTATGGAATTGGCTCGTGCTTGTTCAGTTTTCTGTAGTCCACACAGACAGATTCCTGGACTATTCCCCACTTTCAACATGTCTTGTGGTTCCTCTCTTAGGATTTGCTTAATTGTTACAGGCAACCTGTATGGGGCTTGTTTGAGTGAATGCTGAGAACCTGTGTACACATGGTGTTCCACCAGATGGATATATGTCTATATAACTGTAGACATATACCCTAATTCCTGCAAAATTGCTTGAATTTTCTGAACCTAGCTAGGTTTTAGCTACTGGGACAGGGCTATCTCATCCATGGAGATGTCAAACCAAGCTTCGCTGAGGAGATCTACCACCAGATCCCTCTCTGGCACCTCCTATTGCCTACTACAGATACTGAGTACCAGGGTTTCTCTTATGAAGGTGGAATGACCATCCCAAGCTGCCTACACCTAGCAGGAAAAAGCTCCATCATCTTCTCCCCAACAGACTACCCTCTGGCTGTCTTGTCATACTAGACCATTTGCTGCTGTTGTGCATGTCCCAGGTATTCCTGGACCTTCTTCATGAATTCCCTAAGCGTAGTCCAGTAGTTTACAACATTTCCACAACAGACTTGTTTTAAGAATCACACTCACTCTCCCACTCATCACAAATTAAATCCAGGGCCTCCCTCAACTTGTGATGATACAGTTGCTCAAATGGTGAAAAATCTGTGCATTCCTGGGGCACCTCTGTGTATGTGAAGAGAAGCTGTGGCAGGTACTTGTCCCATTCCAATCTGAACTGGTCTAAAATTGCCTGCAACATGGATTTAGTTATAGAATTATTCCTTTTACAACAACCATCTGCTTCATTATATAGACTCCCTCTGCTCTAGACTGTTATGATCCTCCTTGGCTCCCTCCTTCAGGCCCTGTAGAGTCAGAGAGGTGAGCCTGCTTCTACTCCTTGGTGACCAACTCCATCTCCCCTTTCAAAGACAAACTGGTATCCTCTTCTAACACTGATGCTTTGAAATATGACTACCTACTACCAACTACCTATCTCCTTGAAGTACCACCTTCCAAGAGAAGCCCACTACCTTTCCCTTGCTGTGTTTCAGACGCAGTTCACTAATACTAACCAGCTCCCCCTCTGAAGTAGCCACATTTCCAGTCCCAGATGAAGGTATGGACTCTGGTCGAGTAATTTCGAAATCCTAACTTACTAAGTAGATGTATATTTAATTTAGGAACCAGTGTTAGATCATTTTAATTATGTACATATTTCAGAAATATTTATGTAATGAGTCTATACAGATGAGAGCTGAAAACTATGCAAGAATTTTTTTTTGTATTAAGTTATTTAAGGTAGAAAATGTTAACAGCTTAATCACCAAAATGGTGTTATGAAAAACAAAATGTACATTAGCATAAACAATTCATGACACACTTGATTATAATTTTTAATAAAAAATGAACGGCTAAAAAATAGTCTGAAGAAGTTCCATGAAGGAAATGAAAGTGCTTACCAGTTGGATTTTATGTAATAAAGTTATTTTCTGTTTTTACTCATTCATTTTTTATTATTTTGCCTTTTTATGGCTATTTTCATTTGTTTGTAGTTTCATGAAGCATGATTATAATTTTTGTTTGGGGATTATTGCAGTTTTGTTAGTCATGTAATGAATTTAACATATTCTAAGACAACTGCTGTTATATTTATACAATAGTAATAATCTGCAGTTTGTTAGGAGGCCGCGGTGGTGCAGCTGTTAGCATTCCTGCCTCACAGCAAGAGGTTCTCCCGTTTGATTCTCAGCTGGAGTGTCTTCTGTGTGGAGTCTGCATGTCCTCCCCGTGGTCGAGTGATGTTTAAAGACATGCAGGTAGGTGGGTGCGTGAATGGTGTGCCTTCTTTAAAGGTTGGGCATCGGGCTGGCAACTCGGCACTGTAAAAATCCACTGCCAATCATTAGCAGACCAGAGTTCCGCTGTGGCGACCCCTAACTGGGAAAAGCCAAAAGACTTTGGCTGAGCCATACTTTTAATAAGTTTCTTTTGTGGGTCAGTAGATGTCTCAGCTATGCCACAGTGAATAATTACTCCATGGAATCTTTTTCATGCCTCATGTCTTTAACTTTAACATGACTTGTGTTTGTCTCCAGTCAGTACTGTGCTGTACAGCTTCACTGCTTTTGTCTTGATTTTGAATGTACCCGTTTTTCACCTCTTTAACCAGAAAGTTCAAATTATGCAGCCTGACATATAAGCTTAATGAACCAAGCTATAACTTCATGAAACATAGACATTCTTTGTTTTGATGTAATTCCTGAGTGTCCACAGCATGAAGATTGGCAGGGAAAGATGCTACAGAGCCAGTGTATGTAAAATAAGTGTCACAGATCCAATAGTGAGGCATGGAGGGCTCTGGCACACTTTCGTCCTACTGAGGGATTTGGCAGCATGGTGGAGCACATGCCTATGTATACTATTCCTACCCTGAGACCACACTAACCTCAGAATAAGGATATTGAATTTGGAAAACAGTCATGTTTATAAAGGGGGTGGGGATGCAGGTCCATGAAACTCCTTTCTTAGTGCCCTGAGTTTGCCTGAATACTTTGTGCCAGGCTGTCAGCCATGGTACTCTTGCCATTGTTATCATCTGACATTTTTCTCACAAACTTCATTGTTACATTGGGGTGGGAGGCTTGTTGACTGTTTATATATATTTATTTTTTGTTTGTTTGTTTTGTTTTAAACATAAAGAATAATACATTGCACAGAAACAAGTAACATATTAATTTAGCACTACTTTATCACTTCTTGTCTTTATTCACCCTTAGCTTGTAAGTGCTTTCATGTAAGTCATACAACACCTCCTTTAAAACACAAGAGAAAAAGAGAGAGAGAGAGCAAGCTAGCTTTATTTCACATTTAACATTAAAAGTTTTATATGAACTGTGACAGCTGCTCCCAGGATGTTTCCATCGGGGAGAACAAAACCATTAGATAACAGGGCTCTCTTATCCATTAAACTGTGATTTTCTCTGTCTTGTCAGTATTTTGTGTCTTTGAAAGTTCTTACCGTTATATTTGTGATGTGGATAACACAAAGAGAGAGCATTATTGAAATGCCAATAATGTTAAGTTGTCTATCTCGCCTTCATTCTTGCTGGATGGGTTCGGAGCCGATCCTCGGTTCTGACTCGGCCAATACTAAAGCTCGAGAGCTAATTCCACCATCTCAAGGCTCCCCTATATCCCACAATGCTAGGCGGTAACTACTCAGATCTCGTTTGCCGCTTAGCTGACGAGGTGCTTTTCTACCGGCTCTGGCAGGTTAGTGGAAAATATTTTCTATTTTCACAAATCTTTAGACCCCTATTATTTACCTTAGTATAACTTTTACTTTTAATTCTCTATTTCATTAGATCGACACTCTTTTGCCCATAATCCCTTCCTTTATTCCCCTTTAACTTTAGACCTTAGGGCCCTTCCCCTCCTTCTCCTAGTCCTTTAGTGTGACTGGAAATTAATTTTTTTTTTCTTAAAGGCCTGTGTGTGTGTGTGTGAGTGTTTCTTACTTAGGCCTTTTGTATGTCTAAGGACTCCAAGGTCTCAGGCTTCAAGAAGTGTGGCTCGTGCTGTCAGAAAATGTCTCTGACAGATGGTCACACTTCTTGTGTGTATTGCCTGGGACCTTTGCACCTGCAGGACTCATGTGCTGTGTGCCATGGTTTCAGCCCTAGAGTCCTGCAGGAACGCAAAAATAAATTGATTTTGCATGGCTTGTTAAAGCCTGAAGGCCCCCTGACCCACTCTGTGTCGGGGAAGCCTTCTAAGACTTCCAGACAGTCGGCTCCGGCTTCCGAGCCATCCTCTGGAAGCATCAAAACTGCTTCTACATTGGTTCCGGCTGGAGCCGATGTTTCCAAGCCTCATACTGTTACCTCAGCTCCGGCCGGAGCCGAGGCTGATAAGACTCAGTTGGCTCCGATACTCTTATCGGAGCAACCTTCGAGGAAGAGGTCTAGGTCCCCCTCCATCGGCTCCGTTCACTCGGCACCGGGATCCCCTCTTCTTTCGGAACGGAGCCATAGATCGTATTCCTCATGGTCTTCCAGGTTATCTGACCACAATTTACAAAGGGTAGTGAGTAGACTTCTCAAGTCCGAGACACTGGCCCAAATGCTGCATAGCCCGACTCAACAGTCAGCGTCTATTTCCGTCCCTCAATGTGTTCCTTGTCTGACTCCTTTGAGCTCGGAGCCGGGGCTCATCGGAGCCATGACTGTCGGCGCATCGGAACCGATACCTTCCTTTTCGGCTCCGTCGTCTGCTCCGATCTCCTCTTTGGAGGGATCTTGGCGCCAAGCTTCCCTTGTCGGCTCCGAGGGGGCAAGTGGCATTGGACCCTTGTCCGACCCCGGTCTCCCTCTTGGGGCTTCGGCGCTGGTGAGTTCGGCTCCAACATCGGCCTCGGAGACATCCCTGTCAGTGCCGGGGGGGTCCTTGTCTCTTTGGAGTGGGGACCTCCGGCCTTGCCCGATAGGGGTGCCTTCGAGGTCATGCGGAGCGTGCTAGAACCAGTGTCTGCCCCACAGTCGGCTCCGTCAGCCCCTCCATCTTCAGTGCCTGTGGTGATTTCTACCCACCCCCTTGTATCAGACCACAGAGAGCCAACTCCTCAAGTTTCCCCATTGGGAATTTCCTCCTCTTCCGAGGCCTCTCCTGACCCGATAGGAGAACCCCCTAGGAAGAGGCAGTGTAAGAGGAAGCACATTGACTCCCCTGAGTCTATCACCTCTGACACTGACTTAGAGGAATCTGAAGGTTCCCCTCGATCCCCCTCTGAGGATGTTTCCTTTGCTGACATCCTTGAGATCCTGAAACAGAGGGGGAACTGGCCAGCCCTTAACCCTTCAGAGGATGAGTCAATGTACCTTGAGGCGTTTGGCTCTCGCCCTTCCACCTCCTGGGTGTCCCCTCCCTTTGACCCCCTTATGGAAGTGATGGCAAGGAAGGCCTGGATGGCCCCTGATTCAGTGGAACCCACCCCGAGGAGGCCGTCAAAGTTTATTACTGCCCCTAAAGATAAAGACTTTTTATCTAAAGGTGTCCCCGTCGATGCCATGGTGGTGGCCGCGGCCACTAAGAAGGAGTTAGCCGATCCTTCGTTACCTGTCCATCCTCCTAATAAGGAATCTAGGACCATGGACAGGTACGGTAAGCAGATGTTCTCATCAGCGACCTTTTCGATGCGGTCACTGAACTACTTATGTCACTTCACTCGTCTCCAGAGAGATTTACTCAAGGATATGGGTGAAGCGATAAAGGATCCAACAGCTGAGGGGTTCCAAGACAGAATGAACTCCCATTTGGCAACCCTGAACTCCATCGTTAACTCCTCCATGTGGCTCATCTCATATGCTGCGGATGGGGCGAGTAGAGCTGCAGGCACAGGCGTTGCCTTACGACGTCACGCCTGGATGCAGCTGTGCAACTTTGCGGACCCTTTCAAGGCGTCCTTCACCAATTCCCCCTTTGATGGATCATCCTTGTTTGGTCTTCAGGTGAAGGATACATTGACTAGGTGCGAGGTGGAAGGTAAGACTCTCTCTGCCGTGGGAGTCCGCTTTTCTACCCTTCTAGGCCTTATCCCAAAGGTCAGAGGGAGGAAAATGTGGTTCCATAAACAAACCCAGGGAGTCTCATCTGATGCACAAGGTCGATTCCCCTCTAGAGGCAGAGGGGGGAATAACAATAGATGCTGCCTTAGAGGCAGAGGAGGTCCGCAAAACCAGGGTAGCAGAGAAACTTTCTCTGATAAACCCTTTCAGCATCCCTGAGGAGCTGCCTGGCTGTCCACCTTCGGAGGCAGTCGGGGGAAGATTATCCCTGTACCCGAAAGCCTGGCTTTCCCTTACACAAGACAAAGGGGGACAGTCGATCATATCCGAGGGTTACAAAATTCCCTTTATTCACATTCCATCCCAACCCAAAGGATCCCTTCCAGACGTTCCACCCAGTCTAAGGGAACAAGCAGCACTAGAAATTTCAAAGCTGCAATCAAAAAGAGCTATCCAATCAGTTCCAGCAGACCAACAAGGATCCGGAATCTACTCCAAATTCTTTTTGGTACCAAAAAAAACAGGGGACTGGAGACCCATACTGGATCTCAGCAACTTAAACAAGTATGTCAGAAAAACAAAATTCCGGATGGTCACGCTTACAGTCCATTCTACCCTTCTTGGGTCAGGACAATTGGATGTGCTCGATAGATCTTCAGGACGCGTACTACCATATCAAGATGAACAGACACTCCAGGAGATTTCTCCGCTTCAGGCTGGGAGCCAGTCACTACCAGTTCAGAGCCCTGCCCTTTGGTCTCACTACAGCCCCCCGAGTGTTTACCAAATGCATGGCAGTGGTCGCGGCTCACTTGAGACGTCAAGGATTCCAGGTGTTTCCATATTTAGATGACTGGCTCCTTACTGCCACCACCAGACATCAACTTCTTCTGTCCAGAGACTTCACTATCCAAACTTGCCAAGCTCTAGGCATTTCAATAAATTTAGAAACATCTGCCTTGTTGCCTTGTCAATCTATTACCTTTATAGGCGCCACCTTAGACACACTCAATCTTTCAGCCAGACTTACAGAGCAAAGAGTGTCAGACATCCGCAAGCAAGTTTACCTTCTCTTACAATGCAACAAAGTCAAAGCCAGACTAGTTTTGAAGGTATTAGGACTCATGGCAGCAGCTATCCCCCTTCTCCCCTTAGCTCGCTTCCACATGAGGATCCTCCAATGGATGCTGTTTACTCAATGGTCCTTCCAACAGCTCCCAATGTCCCACACCATATTGATAACTCAATCATGCAAGAATCAACTGTCTTGGTGGATCACATCACCTCAGGTTCTCCAAGGAAGACCCTTCACTCATCCCCCCCCAGTCACCACGTTGACAACAGACGCCTCCCTGATCGGGTGGGGGGGGGGCATTATCAGGGCAGGACAGTCCAGGGCATGTGGCAACCTTTCGAGTGAAACTTGCACATAAATGTCTTAGAGATGAGAGCAGTGCTTTTAGCATTGTAAGCCCTTCACGACTCTCTTCCCACAGGGACTATTGCAATTCAGATGGACAACATGTCCGTAGTGTGGTACATCAACAAACAAGGCGGAACCAGATCATACCCCTTATGTCGAGAGGCACTCAGACTTTGGTACTGGGTGATCTCTTCTCAGCGTTTTCTGGTAGCAATGCACATTCCCGGGAAGTCCAATGTGATTGCAGACAAGTTGAGCAGGGCAATTCTCATGCCCCACGAGTGGTCTCTGAAGAAATCAGTACTGGAAGAAGTGTTCCAAAGATGGGGCCAGCCTTGCTGCGATCTTTTTGCTACTCCCCAAAACAGCAAGTGTCACGACTTCTTCACTCTCTTCCCGTTACCAGGCCATCCCACCAGAGACACTCTAGTCCACGATTGGCCCCGGGGACTTCTGTATGCTTTTCCCCCTTTTCCACTGATAACTCAACTAATTCAGAAAGCCATCGCTTTGAGAGTGACAATGATCCTCATTGCCCCTTACTGGCCTCGACAGATATGGTTTCCGTTCCATTATCGTTACCTTTTGGAGCAGCCTTAGCATCTGGATCCAGTGCCAGATCTGTTGACCCACCAATCGGGCCAGCTGCACCAATCTCTTCATTCTCTCAACCTCACAGCGTGGTTTCTCCGATTCCGACCTTAGCCAGGCTTCCCTTAATATCTCGCTCGGTCCGAGATATCTTGATAGCCTCTCACAAATCTTCTACCCGGAAGATTTATAATAGCAAATGGAAACGCTTCTCCTTTTGGGCAACATCAAAAAATATAGATCCCTTCACTGCACCTATCCAGTCTATTCTAGACCTTCTAGCAGAACTCTTTCATTTAGGCTCTTCTTCATCTACCATTAGAGTTCAACTGGCTGCTATATCTAATTATCATGTAGGTGTCTCAGAGTCTAGCATCATGGCTCACAAGCTCTGCAAAGCCTTTTTAAGGGGCATTTTTCTTCTCAAACCTCCAATCAAAGATCCCCAGCCTCAATGGGACCTGAACTTGGTTCTGGCATCCTTAATCCTTCCCCCTTTCAAACCAGCGGCTTCATGTTCTCTGAAGTTGCTTTCATGGAAGACACTTTTTCTGGTAGCCATAACTTCAGCGAGAAGGGTATCTGAACTCCATGCTCTGTGCAGTCGTCCTCCTTACTTAGTGTTTCACAAAGATAGGGTATTCCTCCGTACTAATCCATCCTTTTTACCTAAGGTTTCCTCTCAAACAAACCTAAACCAAATGATTGATCTCCCGTCTTTTTCCTAACTATTCCAACAGGTCGGAACAAAAGCTACATTTTCTGGATGTTCACCGCCAACTTAGATATTATTTAGACAGGACTAAACAATTCAGGAAATCTGATCAGCTTTTTCTATTATGAAGGGAAATTGGGCCTTCCAGTTACTAAAGTATCCCTTTCAAGATGGCTCACCTCTACAATTACCTTCATCTATGAGATCAGACATCAAAAACTACCTGCAAGACCTAGAGCTCATTCAACTAGGGCATTAGCTACATCCGTAGCTTTTCAGGATAGGCTGCCAATAGATTCCATTTGTGCAGCAGCCACTTGGGCTTCTCCTCATACCTTCATTTCACATTACAAATTGGACATGGCCTCCAGAAACCGTGCCAACTTTGGTTCCACTGTTCTCAAGAGTCTGTTCTGATAGGCCACCAGGGATAAGGTGCTAGGGACGCGGTCCCATCCAGCAAGAATGAAGGCGAGATAGACAACTTAACATTAAGAAGTTATGTACCTACCATAACGTTCCATGTTAGTTGTCTTCTTCTCGCTTTCTTTCTTGCGTCCCACCCTCCTTCCCCCAAGCCTGGACAGACCGATAGGAATTTATTTTGTGATCTTCCTCTGGAAGTTTTCATTCACACACGTTCTACCACCTCTATTTCCCCTTTTGTTAGGTCTGGGATACCTGACACTCAGGTTTATATAGAGGTGGTTTACCTTTCTCCATACTATGGAGACTAGAATTGCTTGGTCTAGCTATCAAAAGAGATCTGAGTAGTTACCGCCTAGCATTGTGGGATATAGGGGGGCCTCGAGCCGGTGGAATTAGCTCTCGAGCTTTAGTATTGGCCGAGTCGGAGCCGAGGATCGTCTCTGAACCCATCCAGCAAAAAAGAAGGCGAGAAGAAGACAACTAACATGGAACGTTATGGTAGGTACATAACTTCTTATTACTTGGCCTTCACACTTGACATGGTATACTTTTGCCAGTCACCCAGTAGAAGACTTAACATCACCTTTGTGGCTAAGAAAAGGCTGCTTTCTAGGAAAAACAGTGACATGTCAAGTAGAAGTGAATGCTGTACACGAGTAGTTAGTGTTACTTCCCTGCAGAATTATACTGCATCTGAGTTTCCCACTTGTACTTAACTGCACTCTAACTTTAGCAGGTGAAAAAAAATTCAATAACTACCGTGACAAGATATAACATAGTTTGTTAGCAAGTTTTTTAGTGACATATTTTCTCTCAGTTGTAAGGAGGCAAAACAAAGAAGCCTTATTCTGAAATGATTACTGATAATGCAGAAAATTAGTTGAGGTGCTATTTTTCACCTGCCCCTTAATCTCTAGATAGCAAATACATTGACAGGTCTTTCAAACAGTGGTGCTTGGACTGGTACCCAATCAAGATCACAAGAAATGATCATTTGAAAATTTAACTGTGATTCTCACAGAAAAACAGAAGACTGAAAAACTTTGCAGGAAGGCTTCACCCCTACCTCCATATTTCCAGTCCTACTTAATTCTAAGATCTCCGTATTTCATACTAAGGAAGAGTACTTCACAATATCACAGTCAGGGATGTGGTGCACATCCAATTCCTACTTGTAGTTCTCCTGTCCCAAGAATCACACTTACAGTAATCAGGCTTTCAACAGCATCCAGTGTTTGGGGAACTAATTAGGCAAGGCAATGGCAGCATTCCATACTTTCTGTCTCCTGGTCCGAAGACTGAAAAGACTTGTTCTGATACCTACCATAAGCTCATTCTTGAAGTTCTCTTTAAATTTGCGAAGGAAACAACAGCAGCACAAAGAGTGTTGTTTTTATGGTTCACTTTGTGTGTTATTTTGTGATGGTTGTTTTACATATGGTTGGAGCTTACTATAATACATTCCAGGGACTATTATATTTAAGACACTGTGGCCAGTTGTCATGAGCTTTACTTGGCCACTTTTAGAGCCACACAGCAGTATGAACTCACTACTGGATATTTGTAAGTTAAGTGGCCTGATTTCCCAATGATAAATGGTCATCTACATGCCCACCATACCACACACACACACATGCATGCAAACTCAGACCTGCAGCCAGTTGAGTGTCTGTTCCACCTAATGCATGTGATTGGAGTGAGGAAGAAACTGGAGCACCTGGAAAAAACCCATGTGAACACAGGGAAGACATGCATACTCTACACAGAAGGCACCCCAGACAGGGATCAAACTGGTGAACCTCTTGCTGTGAGGCAACAACTCTGTTTGCTGCACCACTGTGTCACTGGGTTCAAGCACAAACAGCTAGCTGTTAAGGAGTCTGCTTTTTTTTTTTGTTTTGTAAATCTCCACTGCAGCCCAAGGCTATTTTTAGTATTACCAGGGTTTGAGAGGACAGTAATTGCAGTTTACTGTTTAGCAGCAAGAGCACATTTTGTTTTACAGTCTGGAAATTTAAGTGAACTCTAAGATAGAGGTGGGAGGGCTGATTCCTCACAAGCATGCAGACTTCTGTATGAATCAGTAAGCGAAGAAAAAATGAATAGGGCATTAAACAAATAAAGTAACAAGTATCAGATCTAGAAATTTACAAAATGTGGGGCTCACCTAGCCAGTTAAATCACTTCTGTTGTGTGTTTTTCAGTGAAAGGCTTGGCTATCCATGCAGTAGGTTTTGACTCTTTGGTGTTTGTCTGTATGTTACCATGCACGGTCCATTTATGAAAGAATTGGTAAGAGGTGCTGATAATGGTGAATGGTGCACTGCCTGCTGACCGGCAAATTAATGGGGTACATCCTGGAGACCACACTGTTCTTCCCCTTAGCAGGCACCCCTCTGGGATGAAAGAGTAGGATTGTTGTTTCCGGACAGAGTAGGCCAAATTTTGTTGGGCAATCTCTGTCTCAGAATCTGGGCAAACAAGGCGAACCATTGTTGTCTTAGAGGTTGGTATAGTAGGCTTCAGAAGACAAGATTAGTCTGAAGAGACACATCCTTTCTTACCTTCAGTTCTTATGCTACCCTGGCATAGACTGACTTCTTTACGGAGGCAGGATAGAGAAGACTATAAATACAATATATATATATATATATATATATATATATATATATATATATATATATATATATATATATATATATATGTTATAATAGACCCATAAGCCTGACTAGTTTTGTCTATAAGATTAGTGAAAACATCATTATGGACTTTATAAATAAGGATATAGGTAACATACAGATTCTCAACACAACCCACTTCTGAGTTTTCAAAGGCAAGTCCTGCCTACTTAACACAGTTGACTTCCTTGAAAAAGTGTCTGAAGCAATGAATGAGGACAAACAGTACACACTACTTATCCAGAAATTGCAAAGGTTTTGACATCATCCCACAATGAGGCATCGTAGATAAACAATTCCACATAAATCACGATCTCTATGTAAATTATTGGAAAGCAAACTGGCTCACAAATAGAACTCAGGAAGCTAGGGTGGGCGTTATCTACCTACTCTAAAAGATCTGTCACTAGTGGTGTACCCCAGGATTTGATCCTTAGGCTACTTCTCTGCGACATTTGCTTAAGAGGTCAAAGCTGATATTAAGGGTTTGTGGCTGAAGACTGCAAACTTGTTGCCATCATAAATTTCCCAGAGGACACCAAGATACTCCAAAAAGGCCTATCTTGAGCAAATAACTGTGATCAAAACCATGGACAAAAGCTAAATGCCAAGAATTATATAACTGTATCCTCCAAGAAGAATGACTCTCCCTGGAACAATCACATTGACAACACTCCCCTGTAAACTGATTCTGTAGTTGGTGATCTTGGAACCAGTGTTGACAATGAGCTCTTCTTTGATCACAATGTATCCACTGTTGTAAGGAAGTCCTTTTACATTGTACAGCACACATCTAAGGGTGTTGTATCCTTGGATCCAGATCCATGGTTTTGGTTAGTTACCTGTTCAAACAATTGTCACAAGTGGAACAACCACAGTATTTTCTAATTTAAAAAAAGTCAAGGACCTAAATCATAAGAACTATGCAGACCATCTCAAAGCCTTGTCCCTCGTCTCAGTATCATGCAGACTAATGAGAAGCAACCTGTGCCTCGTGCATAGATCTTCAACAGACCTTCTTCTGTTGTGCCTATTACACATTCACAGGTGTTATGGTATCATAAACACCCACTCAAGGGCTCTTAATCTCTGTTACAAAATAAATTGAAAAGTTTGAAGGGATAGGTATGTATCACAGGGAATACTGCTTCCATGGAACTGTTTTGCATTCCACATAAAGCAAAGTACTTCTCTTACTCTATTTAAGTATAATATGGATACATGGATGGATGGATGGATGGATGGAAGGATGGATGGAAAGTTACAAATTCACTCCAGGTTTAGCACTTTTGTCCCTCGTGGATAGGGGAAGCATGTGCCAACATATCTTTGTTCAGCACATCTCTGAGTTATTTGTATGTAGAGTATAAAGGCTAAAAACTACAATGGAAAATAAAGCTAGGTTTCTTAAGCTCCTCACAGTTCAATAGCTTAGTAAGTATTTGTGAACCTATGAATCTATTACTAAGGAGAGTTACTGGGAGTTTTCACAAGGAGACCCATAAGTGGGCCCATGGGATTCCAAAGGAGAAGGACGGAATCATTTTGCAGTGTTATTTCATTGTTAGGAGAAGGCAAGGAGGCCAGGTACCATGTGTCTGGTGTCAGGGCTAGGAAGGACAAGGGATGAATCCCTATGATGATAGGAGCAGCTGAGCATGGAAAGGAGCTGGTTGCAGTTCATATAGAGTTAAATGACCTTACTAAGAAAAATTGTAGCAGAACAGAGGGAGTTTAAAAACTGCAACGTCTTAAAGGAATAGTGTGCACAGTAACATATTTTGAAAGGTACTACTTGTTCTTTTCACAAGTGTCACTAGAGGGTGTACTGCATTATGTGCTTCAACATATACTTGACAATGGTACAAAACTCCTGGCCTGGCTTCTTTTAAGATGGGGGGATCAATTTACATTGATGGAAGTCTTTTTTGCTGTGGTGGTTTATTGCTGTCTAGGAAGGGGAGCTGGAGTCCTCCATCATAGGTTTAAACATTTCATCAAAAAAAAATAGATAAGTGGACAGAAAACAGAACAGCAGCCAGAAACTTCTCTCCTCTCCTTTTCCTTCAGAATACCAGCGTAGTTAATGAGACACGATAATACAATGTAATGTAATAAGTATCAATGTCCACAATCTTTCACGAAACATCTGCCAGAAATATTGAGAACAATACTTATCATACATCTAATCAAAAAGATGTCGGAAAACTAAAAACTCTGCTCCTGTCCCAGTTTGGTTTCACCAAAGGCAGGTCATGCCTATTCAAATTAGTGGAGTTTAAAACAAGTCACAAAAGCAATGGATAAAGGTAATGCAGTGTACACTGCCTTCCTTTACCTGATGAAGGTCTTTGACAATCCAGCACTCAGGCATTGTTGAAAGGCTTGCTAAATTTGGGATAAACTCTTATGCCACCCATTGAATTGCAAATTGGCACTCAGACAGAACACAGAGAGTTAGGATAGGGGAACCACCTCCACAAAAAGACCTGTCGCTAGTAGTTCCATAGGACTGTGTGTCTGGGCCATTCCTATTTGGGATCTATTTCTCTGAAAACAGCTTAAAAGGGCAGGTGATAAACCAACAAAACTTGCTGTGTTAAAGTCAGTTTATTTTTACACATACAATCACTTTTGTCTTTGACTGAAGACTTCATCAGAAAGTACTAAAAAACAACCAAAGTAAAATAAAAAACAAGTCCAAGTAAAATGACAAAACCAGGATCCAACACAAGTTTATTCGATAGTCTCTAGCGCTTCGGCTTACACCTTCAAGGAGAATACTATCAAAACTTCAAGACACATATTTATACTATAAAATATCTATTAAACAATTAAACAATTAATTACAAAAAAACTTTCCAATTATATTCAACATTAATACCACTAGGTGCCATCGTACCATATTTTAGTATAAAAACAGTTTCTTTATATAAAAGCTTCTTTTTAACTATTTCATCATTTTTATCCATAACAATGTGTTCCAAAATAGTAGCTAACAAACCCTTCGGGTTACTATTATGATGGTCTTTAAAATGCATTGCAAGAAGGCTTTCCATTTTTACATTTCTAATTTCCCATACGTGTTCCTGCAGCCTAACCTTAAAGGCACGTTTACTCTCCCCTATATAAAACAATCCACACAGACATTTCAATGCATATATAACTATTTCTGTGTTACATGAAAATCTCCCAATAGGTTTAAAACTTTTACCATTAAGATGGTCAAATGTTTTACTTACATATTCAAATGAAATACACTTCCCACATGGGTAAGTTCCCATTAAATTCATAATATTATTTAAATTTACCTTGGGGGTAAGAAATCTGGCATGTACCAGCATATCTTTAAGATTTCTACCTCTCTTATAAGAAAAAGTGATATTTCTTGAAAAAATGTCCATCAAATCTTTATATTTAAATAACGACGTCCAATAAAATTGGACTACCTGCCTAACTTCTTCTGACAACAAATCATAGGTCATTATCATGTAAACTTTCTTTAAAAACTTCAATTTTTGATTTCTTTTGGAACATTTATTATAATTCCTATCCATCTTATATATACTTTTTTTAACCCTCTCTAGGGAAAGTAAAACTTCCTTTGTATCATAACCTCTTCTAATAAATAACTCTGAGGTTTTTTCTAACTCAATATTCATTTCATTTGTATTATTACATAATCTCTTTACTCTTGTGAGTTCACCATATGGTAAAGATTTCAATAAATGTGGGGGATGAAAATTATGTGCATCCATAAAATGTAGTCTCTCTTCAAACTTACGGAACACTTTAGTAACAATTTTACCATTCTTATCTCCCTCTAAGGTAATATCTAAAAAATTCACTTTATTACCTAACTGAAAGCCATTCATATAACACTCATTTTCTTGTAAACTATCCATAAACTGGTGTACTTCTTGTTTGCCCCCTTGACAAACAAAAATTAAATCATCGATGTAACGATAATATTTAACTACATACTTCTTAAAAAATTCCATCTGATATAAGAATTCATTCTCAAAAAAACCCATCATTATATTCGCATACATGGGGACAAATGCTGCCCCCATGGCTGTACCTTTCAGTTGATGGAATAATTGTCCATCAAAATAAAAATAATTATTCTTAAGACAGAATTCTACAAATTCTACAATATAAAACGATAAAGGACTATCTCCCAAAGTTTTTATTAATGCTTTTAACCCATCCTTATGTTTAATACTCGTATATAGACTTTTAACATCTGCCGTTAACCAATACATATCCTCAGTCCATGTAATAGATAATATTCGATCTAAAAAAATCAAAACTATCCTTAATATGGGACTCCTGTTTAATAACATATGGATATAAAAAACTATGTAAAAATATACCCATATTATGTAAAAAATAATTACATGCTGACACTATCTATGTCATGCCAGGAGGATGATGAATATTCTTATGTATTTTTGGCAGGCAATAAAATTTTACTATTTCACAATTATCTGTCTTAAATTTTTTATTTACATCATTTTTTGAAAAATATCCTAAACGGTAACCTTTTTGAAGTAAAATATTAAATTGTTTAACAGCTTCTTTATATTCTTTAATATCACTCCTACTATAGGTTTCACTGTCATTCAAATGTTCCATACACATTTGAGCATACTGGGTATAATGCATCAATACAATTTTATTGCCCTTATCTGCTGGTTTTATAATTAATTCTTGATTTTTAATTAATCTTTGCAAGGCCTGCCATTCTAATTTAGTTAAATTGTATTCTATACAATGTTTATTAACATCAAAATTCTTATAAATTGATTCAATTGCAAAATCCACCATTACTGTAAAAATCTGGATGCCCTCATGCAAAAAAGGTGGAACAAAACAACTTTTAACTACAACTTTAGATGTATCTAATTGACAATATGCATTATTATTTTCAAAAACTTCATCTTCTGACATACAAGAATAATAACTTTCTTTTGAATCATCTGAAACAGATTGCAAATCATTATATTCATTAAGAAAAGAAGAATCATTCTTCTGCTTGCCTTCAAAAAAACAAGCTAGATGTAGTTTCTGTATAAAGCAATACATATCCCTTTTTAAAGTATATAATCTAGGTATTACCATCGGAATAAATTTAAGACCTCGATTAAGTATGGACACAGTGGCATCGTCTAGAGAAAAGCCACAAAGATTAATTATATACATTTTGTCCATAGTAAGTCTATTAACATCTTTTTCAGAAGTAAATGTATTAAACAGGTTAGTTCTTTCTAACTCGTTTGTACCTTTGAAAAGATGGTTGGATATCTGAATGTTGTCTCTGTCCATTATCGACTGCAGAATCACTCCCCCTGTACATTTCCTTGTCCACATATTCTGGTCGTTTCCCTCTACGAAAGGTATGTTGTAAAAAATGTGAATTCTGTGCTGCTGGTAACTCTGGAAAATCACCTGATTCTCCTGGTTCACTTTCCCAATCTGTCGAGGCATCCGAACAAGCACTAGAGCCGCCATTATGTCTCTGACCCTCCTGATCCGCAAACCTGACGTCTCGTCGTCGTCTCTTGCTGTTGATTGGACGGGAGAAGGCCGAGCCCCCAGCATAGTCTTTAATATCACGATTTAACTTATATTTTTTTGTATTTAATAATTCTTTCTCAAAATCCATCAATTTGCCCTGAATATCTTTAAGGCACTGCTCCATACATGTCGAACCTAATGCATTAGATAATGCTTCACAAGTAGAAGAAATATCAGCCTTTAATTTAATTTGTTTCACTTTATCTCACTCTATTAAAATACTGACCCATTCAGTAGAGCAACGATGGGCAGCTGCTACCCATCTTTGATGAAATGATTTATCAGTCTCATCCTGAAAATCGAATGGGGTAGTGGGATTCTTAAAGGCTCGCAAGCCTCTCAGCGTAATATCAAGTTCCAGATATCTCTGCAGACTAAGGCAATTTAAATAAACCACCAGTTCTTTAGACATAAGTCTATCCAGTTTGTCAAACATTTCTTTCAACTCAGCAGACAAAGAATTACCTGTTTGTTGACCAATGTTGGAAAAAGGATTGTCAGTTCTTCTTAATTGTTTCTTTTGCAAAAATTTCTGCCACAAAGCAACCTGTTCTTCTTGGTTTATTCGAATATTTGTTCGTTCACCCATAGGCGAGGTATATTGTTCCATACTAGTCTGACTCATATTACTTGAATCTTGCCTAAATATTCTAGGCACATTCATTGATGGATCACTGGACATATGATGAATATTATAAAACAACCAAAGTAAAATAAAAAACAAGTCCAAGTAAAACGACAAAACCAGGATCCAACACAAGTTTATTCGATAGTCTCTAGCGCGTCGGCTTACGCCTTCAAGGAGAATACTATCAAAACTTCAAGACACATATTTATACTATAAAATACCTATTAAACAATTAAACAATTAATTACAAAAAAACTTTCAATTACATTCAACATTAATACCACTAGGTGTCATCGTACCATATTTTAGTATAAAAACTGTTTCTTTATATAAAAGCTTCTTTTTAACTATTTCATCATTTTTATCCATAACAATGTGTTCTAAAATAGTAGCTAGCAAACATAGTTTAGAATAGTGTGCACAGTAACATATTTTGAAAGGTACTACTTGTTCTTTTCACAAGTGTCACTAGAGGGTGTACTGCATTATCTGCTTCAACATATACTTGACAATGGTACAAAACTCCTGGCCTGGCTTCTTTTAAGATGGGGGGATCAATTTACATTGATGGAAGTCTTTTTTGCTGTGGTGGTTTATTGCTGTCTAGGAAGGGGAACTGGAGTCCTCCATCATAGGTTTAAACATTTCATCAAAAAAAAAAATAGATAAGTGGACAGAAAACAGAACGGCAGCCAGAAACTTCTCTCCTCTCCTTTTCCTTCAGAATATCAGAGAAGTTAATGAGATGCGATAATAAAATGTAATGTAATAAGTATCAATGTCCACAATCTTTCACAAAACATCTGCCAGAAATATTGAGAACAATACTTATCATACATCTAATCAAAAAGATGTCAGAAAACTAAAAACTCTGCTCCTGTTCCAGTTTGGTTTCACCAAAGGCAGGTCATGCCTATTCAAATTAGTGGAGTTTAAAACAAGTCACAAAAGCAATGGATAAAGGTAATGCAGTATACACTGCCTTCTTTTACCTGATGAACGTCTTTGACACAATCCAGCACTCAGGTATTGCTGAAAGGATTGCTAAATTTGGGATAAACTCTTATGCCACCCATTGAATTGCAAATTGGCACTCAGGCAGAACACAGAGAGTTAGGATAGGGGGAACCACCTCCACAAAAAGACCTGTCACTAGTAGTTCCATAGGACTGTGTGTCTGGGCCATTCCTATTTGGGATCTATTTCTCTGAAAACAGCTTAAAAGGGCAGGTGATAAACCAACAAAACTTGCTGTGTTAAAGTCAGTTTATTTTTACACATACAATCACTTTTGTCTTTGACTGAAGACTTCATCAGAAAGTACACCCACTCTAAAACATTTCCTAATTATTTGCTTGCTAGAGAGTCATATGGTCTGACATAAAAATAAGATATCTTCCTAAGTATAAAAGTACAAAATATTAAAATGAATTAAAATCAAAAACTTATTAAAAAACTCATATTTTTCTTCCTTTTTAACATAGCCTTATAATTAATGCTATCATTTAAACCTGGTGATGCATTAGACTGCAACTTGGTCTACCAAATTAACTTCTAATATTCCAGTTCGTCATCCCTGCTTCCTATATAGACACCTTCATCTCATGTTGTCTTTTTTGTCCATTCCTCAACTGATTTGACCTCAGATCTGTCCTCAGCCATAAGATAGACTTTAGGCTCCATAGCTCATGCTCCTCTCCTCACCCATAACCCTTGTCTTCTCCGTAGTTATCTCAGATCTTTTTGTGTCACTTCAGTGATAAGATGTGGTCACCAGTAGCTCGAGCAGGTTGCATTAGATAGGTGTTATTTTTCAATAATTTTCTATCCAATAGGAGCATTATTTTCTTCGTCTACCTGTGTATAAAACACACACACACACACACACACACACACAGACACATGGGTCTACTTCACTTGACCTAACAGTCATTTGACTGACTGTCATCTGACCGACACCCAAATGACCTAAATTTCAAATGGCTGACAACTCATTTGACTGACTCTCATTTCACCGACAGCTTACAATGCTGAATTTCAACATACTAAATTTTAAACCAGACATGCACACTTAAAACACCAATAACTAACTCTTAGTGCAACTTAAGAACTACTTACTTAACCTCTTAACAGAAACTGGACAATGTACAACCAGACTAGGTGGAGGGCTACCTTCCCACACCCCCCTAATTATATAAATACTAACTCCTGGATCACACTACACTGGGGAAAAGGACATATAACTTTAACTTGCCTTACAATACTCTACACCCTGCCACTACTGCTGGGAATGCACAAAACATTTGCAAAATTACTTTAGATACTTTCCATAAAAATGTAAAGAGACGAACCCACATTTAGAAACACTACAACACTACTTTCTACATGACTATTGGTATTCTGACAGTCAGCACTGTAAGTTACAATAATTGTTTTTATCGGTTTACTATCATAAATTCGAAAATGAGAAAAAATTGTGTCTGCATTTTCAAATTTATACATCGGAAATGAACATTTCCGAATCACCCTAACGTCGAAAACAGCTGTGTATTGTCGAAAATGTCGCTCGCGACATTTACGGCAATACACACCACCCCCACCCGTCCCGTAACTACCTACCTACCTAGCCTAAACTCACAGTTATGCAGGGGGGCAAGCCCCTCTGCACCCCCCCTACCTTAATATTCCAACTCCGAGATCGCACTACAGTGAGGAAAGGGATGTATTTCCCTAACCGCACTGTACCGCGATCCCCTCACATGAGCGAACGTTAGAATTGCGAATGCACAGTCCATTCGCAATGGTAACGTTCGCTCACATCACCTGCCGAAATATGAAGTATTCTAACATCTGTTGTTCGAATACTTCATAGCCGTGCAAGTGCATGTCGGCATTGTGATGGTAAACCGTTTTTATCACAAGCAAGTCACAGGTGAAGGGAAACCCATAACAAGTCTATATCTTACAAGTCAGTGAAATGAGAGTCAGTCAAACGAGTTGTCAGTCATTTGGAATTTAGGTCATTTGGGTGTCGGTTAAGTGAAAGTCATTCAAATGAGTTTTAGGTCAAGTGAAGTAGACCCCCACACACACACATACACACACACTTATATAGAGATACATTTGTATACAGGATTTTTCTTTGGATTTAGTGTTTAGGCCTGAAGTCCTTGTGTGCTTTCTAACTACCTTAGTGGTACACCTTTATTTTACCATTACTGTTATTTTCCTTATCTACCTTTGTCCTTGGGTATTCCTTTTACCATTGTTGGTATTTTCTCCAGCTTCTTGTCTTTCCTTCTACAGTTTGTTTTTCTACAATGTCTGAGAATCTTACTGGTTTTAAAAGGTGTTCCTCTTGCTGGAACAAATCCCAAATTCTGACAACCATTCTGAATACATTTATTGCCTGGGTCCAGGACATCTAGATGTGGATTGTGATATGTATTCCAGCTTTAATCACAGGACACTGGTCACGAGGAAGAATAAGTTAATTTTGAAAGGTCTTCTCCATTTGCCTGCTTCATATGTCTCTGGAGCCTCATCCTCCTCCCAAAAATACTAAGATGAAGCAGCAAATAAAAATAAATACACAAGGAAGTTCTCCTCTAACTGCTCTTCTCCTTCAACTTCTTCAGGCTCTGCTCCACCTGGGAAAATCTGTAAAATGTCAGATCTGTCCACCTCTATGGCTCTGACTCCAACAAAAACTGGACCGTCAGACCCATCCTCTCACTTGGATGTGACTTTGTCCACTTCCATGTTACCTAGATTTTCATCTGAACCAGTAACTTCGAAGATTCATTATTCCTTCCATCAGGGCACACCTTGAAGATTTTCCTGTCTACCTTCAACATCATCTTCCTTGAGGTCATCCAGGAGCTTATCAGAAGTGGATGTAGATAGGATAATGAGAACATTTCTCAGAACCAGATTCAGTTGGGTGTTATGTCATCTCTGTGTCCCATTGGACCCATGAGCCTTTCTGCTGCACAACCACATACTTTGACTCCTACTTTGATCCATCCAGTGGTTTTAAAAATTTCTGACCAAAGACTTCCTAGTATGTCTATGTCAGATCAGAAGGCATGCCCCTTCAACTAACACACATTCTCTGACCCAGATGGGTCTGATTTTGTCCAATCAAGAAGGATCCTGGGGCTGCGCATTGGTGTCAGATCCAAGGGGGGCCAGTATCAATTATGATGTTCTCAGGTTCTCTTTGCTAGACAGCTTGGTTCCAACCCCTGCTTCAAGTCTGGAGCTAGTAGGGATTGGGTTTTGTCCTACACAGGCTTCTCCAGATCCAGTGAGGTCGAGACTGGGTTCTCCCATGGATTCAGCTTTCAACATAGTTGTGAGAGCTTTCTTCTCTTTGATAGAAAATACATCCTTGCCCCCTGGGGCCCACCCTACATTCAACTGTCTACTGTGGAAGCTGGGTCTTTTCATCCTGTCCCACTGGGACAGCTGGCCTGGTCAAGTCTTGAGATTGTTTTTATTCAGGATTGTACTGGCACTTCCGAGTCCTGTCTGGAACCTCCCATTGAAGAGCCCCCTCAGAAGTGGACATGTAAGAAGAGACACCTAGACTCTCTACAAGAGTTGTTAACTGAAGTCACTAACTTCAATGAAGAGGAATGGTCACCCAGATCAACCCTTAAGGATGTTTCATCTGGGGAGATACTTGAACTTTTGAGACAGAAAGGTGGTTGGTCTTCTGACCTGCCTTCCCAAGAGGAGTCAGTGTTACTTGAATCTTTCAGACCCAGCTCAGCTATGACTTGGGTAGTCCCCCCAACAGATGAGATGATAGATCTTATCTCCCACTGGGCTTGGAAGGACCTGGATGTCACAGACCCCATCCTGAAACAACCAGACAAGTATCTTGTTGCACCAAAGGATAGGGATCATTGGAGCAAGGGTCTGCTGAGATGGTTGCTGCAACCACCAAGAAAGAGCTAGTGGCTCTTTACCTAATGGGCATTGGACAGATTTGGGAAGACTGTTTACCCATCAGTGACCTTTGCCCTCAGGTCTATGAATTATTTGGCATGTTACAATATTTCAGAGGGAATTGATCAAACAATTTTCCAATACCCTCTCGGGGCCCATGTTTGAGGAGGATGAAAATCTGGTTTCTTTGCAACTAACCACCTTCCAGCCTTTATCCAATGCTTCCATGAGATTGAGTTCCATGCTTCAGAGGGAGGTGCTAGAGTGGCTGGGTCAGGAATAACCATTAAAAGCCATGCCTGGATGTGACTTTGTGATTTTGTGGAGCCCTTCACATCTTCATTCATCAATGCCTCCTTTGATGAATCAATCTTACTTAGCCATAAGGTGAAAGAAACTCTCTTTTGGAGTGGGCAAGATGAAAAATCCTTATCTGCCATGGGAATCCATTTTTCTACCTCTCAAAGGACCTTTTCTCGAAACCAGGGTGGGAGCAGAAAGATGAAGTTCAGGAAGTTGCAAAGTCCTCCCTAAGACTCCTGTGAAGAAAGATCTGCTTGTAGCAGAGTGAGAAATTTTAATGTAAGATTCCCCCCCCTCCAGCAGAGGTGGACCACAACACCAGGTTCTTAGATCTCCATTCTCAGAGAAGTCCTACCAATGTCCCTAAAGGGTTACTCAATTACTGCATTCTGGAGGCAGCCAGAGGACACATCCCTGCACCAGAAAGTTTGGATAACCATTACCAAAGATTCTTGGGTGCAGAATAATATCTCCAGAGGTTATTACATACCATTTTCCCTTCTCACTCCAAAAGTCAATGAAAGAATTCCTGATGTTCCAAACAGTCAGATGAAAGTGGCAGCTATAGCAAAATGAAATGAAAAAGGAGAAAAGAGTCACCAGCTAGTTCCAGCAGACCAACAAGGATCCAGAACCCACTCAAGATTCTTTTTAGTGCCAAAGAAGACTGGGGACCTAAGGCCATTTCTGGATCCCAGCAATTTAAATAATTTCTTGAAACACTTGAAGATTCAAATGGCCTTTGTTCAGTCCATCCTGCCACTCTTATGAAAGGGTGATAGTATGTGCTCCATAGAACTCCAAGATGCATACTATCATATCGGAATACACAGGTGCCCTACCATTTCAGAGCACTACCGTTTGCACCCCGGAGCCCTCAGGGTATTCAGCAAGTATATGGCAGCGGTTATGGCCCACCTGAGACTTCACAGATTCCGGGTGATTCCTTACCTAGATTACTGAGCAGGCTTTCTTCACTTTTTTACCACATTTATAATCATCTGCTTCCCCTGAGCATCTACTGATTCAAACAAGGGATTACTTGCTCCATCTCTGTCTCGAGATAGGAATTACTACAAATTACACCAAGTCTTATCTCTTAGCCTGTGCATATTCTGGAGTTCATTGGGGCACATCTAAATACTCAGACACAATTGGTAAATCTACTACAGATAAGATTGGACACTTTAAGGAAACAGGCATTACACATCCTTGCTCTTAAGTTACCCCCTGCCAAATTAATCTTACAACTAATGGGTTCAATGGCAGCTTTCATAGTTTTGGTACCCTTGGCTTGCTTTAACATGAGAGTGCTACAATGAAATCTAGTGGTACAGTGGTCAATAACACACCATCCACTGCCGACTCCCATTCACATTACAAACATTTGCAATGGTAGGTCTATGCAGAAAATGTTTCTCGAGGCCAACCTTTCACTCTTCCCTCTCTCAAGGCCACAGTGACCATGGATACCTCACAACTGGTCTGGGGACATTACTTGGTAATGATTGTCCAAGGCTGGTGATCCCAAACAGAGGCCAGTCTTCACATCAATGTCCTAGAAATGAGAGCAGTTCTATTGGCATTGCTGGTGTTACAAGATGTTCTCTCTCTCTCTAGGGATGATTGCAATTCAAACAGATAACCTGTCTGTGAACTGATAGAACAACAACCAAGGGTGGGACCCGTTCCTACCCAGTATGTCAGGAGGCAATGAGAATATGGCAATGGGTGATCTCCTCTGGCTGCATTCTCTTGGCAATGCATATTCTGAGGAAAACTAACATGCTAGCAGACAAACTGAGCAGGTTCATCTTACTCCCTCAAGAGTGGTCTCTCAGTCAGTCAGTGGTGGAAATATTTTGCTGATGGGGTCAACCATGCTCTGATCCCTTTGCTTCTTCCCTGAATGCCAAGTGCAGCAGCTAGTTCACCATGATCCTTCCAAGAGGGGGAGTCACCCAGAGACTCATGACTGGCCCTTCAGTCTACTATACACCTTCTTTCCAGTGTGTCTAATTCCTAAATTTATTCAGAAAGTGTTACTATAGAAGAGCAAGGTCATCCTCAGTGCTCCATTCTGGCCTTGGCAACTGTGTTTCCCCTTCCTATGGCCTCACCTAGTTCACCCTCCCTGGGTGCTCAATCGTGTATAGAACCTACTGTCTCACCTGTCCAGATTGCTTCACTTGGACATACAATCTCTCATACTGAATGTATAGTTTCTCCAGTTCCAGTGATGGCTAGAAGTTCTAGGCTTTCTTCACTTTTTTACCACATTCTTATATCATCCCAAAAAGCCTCTACCAGAAAGATTTATAAAAGCAAGTAGAAAAGATTTTCCATCTGGGCCTATCAGAGACATTTGGAGCACATCTCTGCATTGATTCCAGCAATTTGGATTTCTTAGTTTCCGTCTTCAACAATGGAGCTAGTCATTTGACAATTAAGGTGCAAATGGCTGTCATCTCAAAATTTTGCCCAGGTTTAAACTGTTCCTCCCTAGCTTCCTTAAAGTTGTGCAAAGCTTTCCTTAAGGGTATCATTCTGCTTTGGCCCCCAATTAAGGACCCTATTCCTCCATGACACTGTACACCTACACTGCATGCTTTAACCCGGACCCCCTTTGAACCTTCATCAAGAACAGAATTAAAGCTCTTCTCCTGGAAAACACATTTACCTAGTTGGCATTATACCAGCTAGACAGGTATCTGAGCTTCTGGCACTTTCTTCCCAGCAACCTTATCTGATTTTAAATAAGGACAGGGTAGCTTTTTGGACTAACTCTCCCTTCCTACCCAAAGTTGTGTCAGAAGCAAATCTTAACCAGTCAATTAACCTGTCAGCCCTATTTCCAAAATTTTCTAACAAGGGAGAATGCATGCTTTATTTATTGGATTTTCATATACAGCTCAGATTTTACATCACAGAACTAAAGACCAAAGAAAACAGAACAACTATTTGTATTAGTATCAAAAGTGACCCTAGCCATATGGTTCACTGATTGCATTATCTTTGTTTACAAGAATAAAGGCCTATCATTACCCAAACATCCTAAAGCACATTCTACCAGCTCTATGGTCACATCATCTACCTCTTGGTCCAAAGCATCCTTAGATAACATATGTGCAACTGCAACATGACCCAGTGCTCATACCTTTATAACTCATTTCAAATTGACATCTTATCTAGGAATAGAGCAACTTTTGACTCCACTGTACTGCAGAATATTCTTAATTGAGGACCAGCCAAGATTAGTCTAGCTGGGAGCTCTGTCCCATCAGTTGAGGAATGGACAAAAAAGACAACATCAGATATTATAGTTATATACTCACCATATCTCTGCATCTGTGTTGACTGTCATTGGCGTATTCCCTTTCTTATATTGTGTTTAGCTGAATAGAGGGCCAACTCGATCAGAGCTAACTAAGCAGCAGACAGGGATTATGGGTAAGGGGAGCAGCTTGAGTTACTGAGACTAAAGTCTACCAGGTGTCCTAGGATGGATTTGAGGCCCATCAGCGGAGAAAGGATGAAAACAGACAACACAGATGCAGAGTTATGGTGAGTACGTAACTATAATTTTAACTACATGAATGACATCAAAGACAACTTTTATTATGATTAATACATGACTGAGATATATCATCAGCAGAAAGAGGTGAATAATGGGGCAATTATGACTCCAAATGCAATTTTGTAATGGCATATTAGGAGGAACCCATTTTGCCCCTTGGTCCATTATGTTGTGGAATGAAAGGATATTGTGGATTCATTAATGATATCTTTTTGGTGTGGTCCAAAGGCATTGATTAATTAAAATTATATTTGTATTTTATGCAAAAGAGTTCCAGTTTTCTGAAATTTACATACTCCTGTGAGCTACAAGCAATACATTTTCAAGATGTGATGGATAAGAAAATGGTGGGTGAAGTCAAGTTGGGTGCAAGTTTGTAAACTTGTACAACCCAAATGGGGCCACAAATTCTGGCTTCTTCACAGATGCAGGTGTCAAGGATACCTAGTAATATACTTAGTCCACTGAATTGTTCTGAGGATTCCTCTGTTCTAGGCATGGGGTACGCATTTCTATTTTTCCTTGTTTTTTTATTTGTTTTTTTGCTTCCCCATAGGGCCTAGTGCAATTGCCCCTCTTTCTTCACCCAGTCAGTCCGGTTGTTCCACATGGGCAGGAGCCAAGCATTCCTGGGCTAGGCAACAGCACTCCAGTCCATTTATTCCTACTTGGAAATCCCTTTTAGTTCATTTGTTCCCCACCAACAGCAGTTGGGTGGTCGAGAGTGGACAAGTTTGCTTGTCCTGTGGGCCAGCCTACCCTCATCCTTAGTGGAATACCTCCCTCCCACCTCAGTGGCTCTTTGAGCTCAAATGCATGCTGCTACTGAGAGGATCGTGCTTCTGCAAGCTGAACCCTCTTGTACCTGTATCTACCCAATAGCAGCATGTGCACCTTAATGTTATGCTGCATGCGTGCAATGCTCAGTATTCCCATTATGTGTCACCTAAATGGCAAGCTAGAGTCACCTCCCCCTGAGGATGGGCTAGCTGGCAACAATTGCTCACACCCATCTTCCCTGCCATTTTCTGCAGACATGCAAGACAGTATTCACCTAGGTTGCATATTCTGTAGTCAGGGCTTTATCCTGCTATGCTATGGAATTGGCTCATGCCTGTTCAGTTTTCTGTAGTCCACACAGAAACTGGTGCTGCCACTCATCTTTAGCACTAGCATTACTGGTGAGGCCCACAGACAGATTCCTGGATTATTCCTCACTTCCATCATGTCCTGTGGTTCCTCTCTTACGATTTGCTTAATTCTTACAGATAACATGTATGGGGCTTGTTTGAGTGGATGCTGAGATCCTTTGTTCACATGGTGCTCCACCAGCCGGGTATACCTTGGCTTAACAGTAGACATATACCCTAATTTCCTGAGCCTTGCTAGGTGTTAGCTATTGGAAAGGGCTATCCCATCCACCAAGATGTCAAACCAAGCTTTGCTGAGGAGATCTACCACCAGATCCCTCTTTGGCACCTCCTGTTGCCTACTACAGGTACTGGATGTGATGATAGGTGGTACTGCCAGCTATGCAAGGAGAAGTATGGTAGTGGATGTGGAACATATGCCAGCTCAGCAAGGTGGAATTTTGTAAAGAATTATATGTAATTTGTATATCAAGCTGATTTGTACAGATGCTTGTGTTAAAAAATGTATATATAAACAGTGTGCCTTGATGGAAAGAAAAAACATATACATGTATTATTATAACTGTTTAAAGATGTATGCTTTAACAAAGTATACTGGAAGAGAAGAAGTTAAGTTCAGTCCCTGCTCACTTTGGAAAATAACTGAAATTAAATTAGGCCATAAAGAGTATATCTTACAGTTCTGATTGTAGCCAGAGATGAAATGTCTGGTAGCTCTGTAGGAGGAGTACACGTGTTAAAATGGTTTTATGACTTCCAGGAGCTGCAGCAGATCTTAGTAAGGTTGTGTGTGTGTGTATTATTGACACATATGTGCAACAATCCTGGCAGCTTTTAGTGTTGGTGATAGTATGGGAAACAGAGTCAGATGACCAGATGTGATGTTACTCTGTAAGCTCTCTCAGAAATAATATTTAGATGTTGTATTGAGAAGTCTCCCATTCACACTGGGCCATCTGGTTCTTGGAACCTGACATAGCAGGATCCCTCACCTACTTCATCTTACCTTGCTCTAGTACGTAATCAGGGAATAGTATTCTTTAGATTAGTCAGGAACATATAGTGAGATAGTTAAGTACTGTATTTCTGTATTTGTGTGAATCTATTCATCTGCATTATTTTAATATCTCCTGTGGTTGAAACTCTAGTGTTTACTTTAAATAGATATTTAGTATTTTCATGTTCTTTTATTATTTATTATTAAATATATTTAATTTTTTCATTGTGGCTGGCCCTTTTAGAAAATATTTAAGTTTTGAGAGTATTTGCATATATTTATTTGTTGATAACTCTGGCCACTCCTGAAAGCCTTGCTGTTTGGTCAACACTGCCATTTGTATTAATATTAACTTCATTCAGTATAATAGGATACCCTTTAATGAGCCGTATAGCAACTGACTGGTGGCAGTGACACTACCTTATTGTTTGGACAAAGTTGAATACTGGTAATCTGTGCCAGCCTTTCCCAGGTGTGTGTGTCTGTGAAAATTAAATCTCAAAGAGTGTGTGCGTGCATGTGTGTGAGTGTGTGTGTCAGATACTTGGAGCAAGGGCATAAAACAGTGGTTTCACAGAGAAAGTGGTGGAGGACTTGGCTTGGAAAATTGGCTGAGGACTTAACTCTGCAGCTGTGCCAGTGGGTAGCCTTAATGGGGATCTGTGGAGAGACAGAGAGAGTAACCCAGATCACGAGGTGAGTGTGTTCTCTAAAGGGAAATTGTGCTTGATGCAGACAGGTCTGCATCTGGAAATACTGTGTATCCATTTGTATTCCAAGTGAATGTCCCTCTCCATTATCTGTGGTGAGGATTCAGGCTCCTTGATTACTGGCCCAGAGTGGTGACATCACATATTGGTGAGCATTGGTGTGGATATTAATTGAACTTCTGTAGCCTGTATGCAGTTGTCACAAAAGGTGTGTCCTCTTAGAAGCCACAAGGTAGATATTCAGAGTTTCATTTCGCAATGATTTTGCTAATTTTTTGTTAGTTTAATTTAGTCAGTGAAAGCAGGCAAAGATGTCAGCAGAGGATTATGGCAAGCTGACAATGAATCAGTTGGCCAGGGTGTGTGAAGCCAAAGGGCTGTTGCATGCCAACCTAACTAAAGAGGAAATGACTTTAGCCTTAATCACAGCTCAGACCAGCAAACAGAATGATAACCAGTGTGGTGATGGGAATTTGCAGCTTTCAGAAACAGGACAGTTCAACCTTTCCTCTGAGGACTTAAAAATCCATCTGGAGAACTGGAAGCCATATGTTTGGAATTAGAATCAGCAGAGAGACTGCAGCATTTGGAGGCTGAAAAAAATGAGAAGCAGCGTGAACATGAGAGGGAGATGCTGACTCTTCACCAGGGTCATGGAGGTAATGGGGAAGGGAATAACTGAACCCCAGAAGCAATACACGTCAGTAAATGTCTTCTACAATTTACAGAGGGTGATAATTTTGATAGTTTTATTCATATATTTGAAAGGGTATGTATAGTTTAATGCTGACCAAGGGCTCTGGGTACAGTTCCTGACCCCCTTACTCCACAGTAAAGCTATAAATGCTGTTTCTAAATTGTTTGATATTGATTGATTAAAGAAAGGTAAAGTCAAATGTTGTTTACTTGAATGCTTTAAGTTAAAACCTGAAGCTTACAGAAAAAAAGTTTTGTGAGCAAAGATGCAAGGCAGATGAATGCGTGTGTGATTATATTGATGAGTTAAGCATGCATTTTCATAGGTGGGTGAATGGGTGTCAGGTCACCACTTTTGAAAGGCTGGCAGACCTTTTGGTGAAGGAACAAGCCCTTAGTACTTTGCCTGAGGACATGAGAATCTGGTTGCCAGATTGAGAGTGTAACTCTGCAGATGAGTTGGAGAAAAAGGGGGATCTCTACTTAGCAAGCAGGACATCACTGCATAGGAAAGGGATATCCAGTGCTGCACATGGATATAAGGGAACCAATGGTGGGCAGCCTAAACCACCCCAACAGAGTCCACCAGTAACAGGGGAACCCACTTGTTCAGGTACTTGGCCAGGATCATGGGTTAAATGTTTGCCAGGATCATGGGTTAAATATTTTAAATGCAACCAGTCAAGTCATGTATCATATAGATGGTGGGGAAGAAAAGCTGGGAGTACCAGCAAGTGGGAATAGCAGTATGTCAGTGTTAAGTTAAATGAGGACAACAGGGGTACCAAACCATCACTAGAGATCATATCATATCTTAGTGGATGGAAAACAGGCCACTGCTAACAGAGACACAACATCTGACATAACCCATGTGAAGCCTACAGTGGTTAAAGAGGAGCAGTACTTGCTTGGGTAGTGCACTCCAGTCAGAGCTTTAGGAAGTACCCCATTCCAGATGCCTTTGGCCAGGGTTCACCTTGACTGGGAGGGTGAAAAAGGAAGCAAGCCAGTAGGTTTGTCTGAGGATATCCCTGCAGATGTATTGATAGGGAATAATTTTGTTAATGCAGTACCTTGTGTGCATGCAGTTTCATACAATCAGGCTTGGAGACAGGCATGTGGGTCTGGTAGCCTGGGGGAGACCCAGATAGATGCCACACCTGCAGCCAGGGATGGTGGTGTGGCTGTTTCAGGGAGGGAGCTACCCTATAGCAGTGAGCCTGAAGGTGTGCCATAGCTGCTGGTAGGTACTGATGTTCCCTTGGACAGAGTGACTGTAAGGGAAGAAGTGAGTGGTATTACCAAGACTGACAGCTAGACACCATTGTCAGGGGGAAACAAGACATCCCATTGAAGGGGAGCTGGAAAGAATTACAAAGAGAGAGTTGATACAGGCTCAGCTCTCGGATCCTACACTGAGAGGCTTGAGGGAGTAGCTAGGGAGGCAAAAGATTCTCAAGGAAAAGGGGAGTCTGTATACTGGAACACAGGGTTACTGTATAGAAAATGGACCCCTGATGGAGGGTTAGAGGGTGAGGTAATACAGCAGTTGGTAGTGCCTAGATTCTACCAACTGACACTTCTAGCCATAGCCCATGACATTCCCCTTGCAGGTCATATGGGCATAAAGCATGCCAAGAGATGTATTATGCAGAACTATTATTGGCCTGGGATTGCAAGGGATATAACAGGGTACTACAGGACCTGTGCACAGTGCCAAAAAGTAGGCAAGGCAGGAGACAAGTTCAAAGCTCTTTAATGTCTTTGCCTGTGATTGAGGAGCCATTTCAGAGGGTAGCTATGGATATTATGGGGCCTCTGAGTACCCCAAGTTCCACAGGGAAGATGTATATCCTGGTGGTAGTAGATTATGCTACTAGTTATCCTGAGGCAGTGTCTCTGTCCTGTCCTTCATTGAGGCAGAGAAAGTGGCAAATTCTTTGTTAGAGATTTTCAGCAGGGTAGGCTTCCAGAGAGAAATACTGACTGACAGAGATGCCAATTTCATGTCAGACCTGCAGGCTTTTCTGTTGAAGTGCCATGGGTTGAAGCACCTAAACATCACTCCCTATCATCCCCAGTATAATGGTCTTGTGGAGAGGTTAAACTCTAAAATAGACACCATACTATAGGCAGTTGAAGACCAGTCTAAGAGAGAGTGGGACAAATATTTGCCCCATCTGCTGTTTGCATACAGAGAGGTCCCCCAGGAATCTACAGATTTTTCACTCTTTGAGTTGCTATGTGGGCATAGGGTGATGTGGCCTTTAGATTTATTTTGTGATGAGTGGGAGGGTGAGTGTGAATCCCACCACTAGTCTGTTGTGCCATATGCCCTAACCTTCAGGACAAAGCTTTGGGAGCCCATAGGCTTGGCCCGGGAAAACCTAGTAGGAGCCCAAGAGCAAAAACAGGTCTGGTATGACAAGAATGCTTGAGCAGAGAGTATGCTGAGGGACAGCAGGTGATGGTTCTCTTTCCTGTCAGACACAATAATATGCAGGCAGCTTGGGAGGGGCCCTTCAAATTAAGGAAGGTCAGTGATGTTAACTACACTGTAGACCTGCTAGGCATGAGGCAGGGGCCCAAATTGTACCATGTTAACAGGATGAAACCTTACCATGATAAAGAGGCCCTGGTGCTAATTATTTGCAGTAAGAGGCAGGAGGAGTCTGAGGGGGTCTATGGCTACAGCAAGCCAGCCAGCAAAATGCCAAGTTACTATGATGGAGCCTAGCATTGCAGACATATGACATGACAGTGGAGCACTGTAGTGGAGTCAGCAATGCCAAGGCAGATGGGATCTCAACACAGGGTATGGGTTAATATATTCCCAGACAGGCCTATTTGTCTCAAGCAATGTTTCTCAAGGGGCACTTGAAAAACTAGCTTGAATTTTCAAAGGGGGAGAGATGTGAAAATATTCCTGCAATAGTACTTGAATTTCCTGAGCCTAGGTAAGTGTTAGCTACTGGGCAGGGCTATCCCCTCCACCAAGATGTCAAACCAAACTTTGATGAGGAAATCTACCACCAGATCCTTTTCTGGCACCTCCTGTTGCCTACTCCAGATGCTGAATTTGAAGATAGGAGGTACTGCAGCTATGCGAGAAGTAAGTAGGGCAGTGGATGTGTAACATATGCCAGCAGAGCTAGCTGGCTGTGATGATAGGTGGTACTGCCAGCTATGCAAGGAGAAGTATGGTAGTGGATGTGGGACATATGCCAGCTCAGCAAGGTGGAATTTTGTAAAGAATTATATGTCATTTGTATATCAAACTGATTTGTACAGATGCTTGTGTTGAAAATATATTTGTAAAGTTGCTTGCCTTAAAAATGTATCAACAGTGTGCCCAGATGGAAAGAAAAGAAATATACATTTATTAGTGTAACTGTTTAAAGATATATGTTTTAACAGAGTATACTTGAAGAGAAGAAGTTAAGCTCAGTCCCAGCTAACATTAGGAAATAGATTAAATGAAATTAGGCCATAAAGATTATATCTTACAGTTCTGATTGCAGCCAGAGATGAAATGCCTGTGAGAAGCATGTCTTAGTATCTCTATAGGAGGAGTAGAAGTGTTAAAATTAGTTTATGATTTTCAGGAACTACAGCAGATCTTAGTAAGGCTCTTTGTTTGTATATTATTGACACATAGGTGCTAAAATCCTGGCAGCTTCTAGTGTTGGCGATAGTGTGGGAAAGAAAGTCAGATGACCAGATGTGATGTCATTATGTAAACTATCCCAGAAATAACATTTAGATATTATATCGAGAAGTCTCTCAGTCAGACTGGACAGTCTGTTTCTTGGAACCTGACATAAAATGATCCCTCACCTACTTCATCATGCCTTATCCTAGTAAGTAATCAGGGAATAATATTCTTTCGATTAGTCAGGAAAATATAATGAGATTAGTTAAGTACTGCTTTTCTGTATCAGTGTGAATCTATTCATCTGTGTTATTTTAATATTTCCTGTGGTTGAAACTCTGGTGTTTATTGTAAATATATATTTATTATTTTCATGTTCTTTTATTATTTATTATTAAATATATTTAAACTTTTCATTGTAGCTGCTCCTTTTAGAAAATAGTTATGTTTTGAGAATATTTGCATATATTATTTGGTGATAATGCTGACCACTCCTGACAGCCTTGCCCTTTGGTCAACATTACCATTTGTGTTAATATTAACTTCACTCAGTATACCTGGAATCCCTTTTAAGAGCCCTATAGTAACTGACTGATGGCAGTGGATCTACCTTGAAATCTGGACAAAGTTGGTAGAGCAGGTAATCTGTGCCAGCCTTTCCCATGTGTGTGTGTGTGTGTGTGTGTGTGTGTGTGTGTGTGTGTGTGTGTGTGTGTGTGTGTGTGTGAAAATTAAATCTCAAAGAGTGCATGTGTCAGCTAATTGGAGGAGGGACACAGAGCACTGGTTTCACAGAGAAAGTGGAGGAGGACTTGGCTTGGACAGTTGGCTGAGGACTTAACTCTGCAGCTGTGCCAGTGGGGAGCTTTACTGGAGACCTGAGGACAGACAGAGAGAGAACCCAGACACTGGGCTGAGTATGTTCCCTGTATGCTCTTAAGGGAAATTGTACTTGATGCAGGGAGGTTTGCATCTGGGAATACTGAGTGTATCCATTTGTCTTCCATGTGAATGTACCTCTCCAGCATCAGTTGTGAGGATTCAGGCTCCTTGACAACTGGCCCAGAGTGGGAACATCATACTGAGTACCAGGGTTTCTCTTATGAAGGTGGAAGGTCTATCAGGGGCTTCCTTCATTTAGCAGGAAAAAGCTCCATCACCTTCTACCCAAAAGACTACCCTCTGGCTGTTTTGTCATACTAGACCATCAGCTGCTGTTGTGCATGTCCCAGGTGCTCCTGGACCTTCTTCATGAATTCCCCAAGCCTGGACCTGTGGTTTATGACATTTTCCACAACAGACTTGTTTTAAGAATGGCACTCACTCTCTTACTCATCACAAACTGAATCCAGGTCCTCTCCCACCTTGTGATGATACATTTGCTCAAATGGTGAAAAATCTGTGGATTCCTGGGGAACCTCCTTGTATGTAAAAAGATGCTGTGGCAGGTACTCGCCCGACTCCCTTTTGAACTGGTCTGAAATTGCCTGCAACATGGCCTTTACTTTTAGAATTATTCATTTTACAACAACCATCTGTCCCATTATATAGACTCCCTCTACTCTTGACTGTCATGAGCCTCCTTGGCTCCCTATTTCAGGCCCTGTAGAGTCAGAGAGGTGAGCCTGCTTCTACTCCTTGGTGACCAACTCCATCTACCCTTTCAAAAACAAACTGGTATCTTCTTCTGCCATTGATGCTTTGAACTATGACTACCTACTACCACCTACCTCTCTCATTGAAGTACCACCTTCCACAAGAAGCCCAGTACCTTTCCCCTGCTGTGTTTCAAATGCATTTCATTAATACAGACCAGCTCCCTCTCTGAAGTAGCGACATTTCCAGTCCCAGATGAAGGTGTGGACCCTGGTTGAGCAATTTCCAAATCCTAACTTACTAAGCAGATATATATTTAGTTTAGGAACCAGTGCTAGATCATTTTAATTATGTACATATTTCTGAAATATTTATGTAATGAGTCTATACAGATGAGAGCTGAAAACTACACAAGAATTTTCTGTATTAAATTATTTAGGGTAGAAAATAGTTACAGGTTAGTCACCAAAATTGCATTATGAAAAACAAAAGGTACATTAGCATAAACAATTCATGACATTCTTGATTATAAATTTTTGTTTGAGGATTATTATAGCTCTGTTAATCACTTAATGAATTTGATATATACTAAGACAACTGCTGTTATAGTTATACAATAGTAATAATCTTCAGTAGGCTGAGGCATACTTTTAATAAGTTTCTTTTGTGGGTCAGTAGATGTCTCAGCTATGCCACAGTGAATAATTACTTCACAGAATCTATTTCATGCTTCATGTCCTTAACTTTAACATGACTTGTGTTTGTCTCCAGTTAGTACTGTGTTTTACAGTTTCACTGCTTTTGTCTTGATTTTAAATGTATCCATTTTCACCTCTTTAACCAGAAAGTTCAAATTATGCAGCCTAACATATAAGCTTAATGAATCAAGCTATAACTTCATGAAACATGGACATTCTTTGCATAGATGTCATTCCTGAGTGTCCACGGCATGACGTCTACTGGCAGGGAAAGATGCTACAGAGCCAGTGTATGTAAAGTAAGTGTCACAGATCCAATGGTGAGGCATGGAGGGCTCTGGCACACTTTCGGCCTACTGAGGGATTTGGCAGCATGGAGGATACCATATCCCAGCACATGGCTAGGTGTAGTATTCCAGCCCTGAGACCACACTAACCTCAGAGTGAGAATATTGAATATGGAAAACAGTCATGTTTATAAAAGTGGTAGGGGTGGAGGTCCATCCTTTATTAGTGTCCTGAATTTGCCTGAATACTCTGTGCCAGGCTGTCAGCCATGGTACTCTTGCCATCGTTGTTCTGAGACTCTCATCTGACAGTTTTCTCACAAGCTTCATTGTTACATTGGGGTGGGAGGCTTGTTGACTGTGTATATTTGTTTTTTGCTTGTTTGTTTGTTTTGTTTTACAAATACTAATACATTACACAGAAACAAGTAATATAGTAGTCAGTACCTTTTGTCAGAATTTATCTTAATATGTTGCAGCATGTGTCATCTTCCTCAAATTATAACTCTTGTCTTTACTCACTCTTAGCCTGTTAAGTGTTTTTAATTCATACAATACCTTCTTTAAAACACAAGAGAGACAGAGAGAGAGAGAGAGAGAGAGAGAGAGAGGGGAGGGAGGGAGGGAGAGTGCTTTTTTCACATTTAAGATTAAAAGTTTTATATGAACAGTGCCAGCTGCTCTTCTGGATGTTTCCATTAGGGAGAGCGAAACCAATAGAGAATAGGGCTCTCTTATCCATGAAACTATAATTTTTTCTGTCTTTTCAGTATTTTGTGTCTTTGAAAGTTATATATTACTGTTATATTTGTGATGTGGATGACAAAGAGAAAGCATTATTGAAATGCAAAAATTACTTGGCCTTCACACTTGACATGGTATACTTTTGCCAGTCACCCAGTGGAAGATTTAACATCACTTTGTGGCTAGGAAAAGGCTGCTTTCTAAGAAAAACAGTGACAAGTCGAGTGGAAGAAAATGCTGTATATGAGTAGTTAGTGTTACTTCCCTGCAGAATTATACTGCATCTGAGTTTCCGACTTGTACTTAACAGCACTCTAACTTCAACAGGCGAAATAATTCAATAACTACCTTGACAAGATATAAAATAGTTTGTCAGAAAGTCTTTTAGTGACATATTTTCTCTCAATTTTAAGTAGGCCAAAGAAATGAGCGTGATTCTGAAATGATTACTGATAATGCAGAAAATAACTTGAGGTGCTATTTTCACCTGTCCGCTTAATCTCTAGATAGCAAGTAAATTGACAGGTCTTTATAAAAAACATGGTACTTGGACTGGTTCCCAGTCAAGACGGCAAGAAATGATAATTTGAAAAGTCAGCTTTTATTCTCACAGAAAAACAGTAGACTGAAAAACTTTGCAGGAAGTCTTCACCCCGCCTCCACACTTCCACTCATACTTAATTCTGAGATCTCTGTATCTCATACTCAGGAAGAGTACTTCAAAATATCACAGTCAGGGATGTGGTGGACACCCCGATTCCTACTTGTAGTTCTCCTGTCCCAAGTATCACACTTACAGTAATCAGGCTTTCAACAGCACTCAGTGTTTGGGGAACTAATTAGGCAAGGCAATGGCATCATTCCATATTTTCTATTTATCCCCTGTTCTGAAAACTAAAAAGTCTTGTTCTGATACCTTCTGTAAGCTCTGTCTTGAAGTTATTATTAAACTTGCCAAGGAAACAACAGCAGCACAGAGTGTTGTTTTTATGGTTCACTGTGTGTGTTATTTTGTGCTGGTTATCTGTTACATATGGTTGGAGCTTACTATAATACCTTCCAGGGACGTCCGTAGACTATTATATTTAAGACACTGTGACCAGTTATCATGAGCTTTTCTTGGCCACTTTTAGAGCCACACAGAAGTATAAACTCACCACTGGATAATTGTAAGTTAGTGGCCTGATTTCCCAAAGATAAGTGGCCATCTATGTGCCCACCATACCACACACACATGCATGCACACACACATCTACAACCAGTTGACTGTCCATTCCACCAAATGCATGTCTTTGGAATGTGGGAGGAAACTGAAGCACCAGAAGTAAACCCATGTGAACACAGGGAAGACATGCAGACTCTACACAGAAGGCAGCCCAGCCAGGAATCAAACTGGTGAAAGTCTTGCTGTGAGGTAACAACTCTATTTTCTGCACCACTGTGTTGCTGGCTGCAAGGTAGCTGTTAAGGAGTCTGCTTTTTTTGTTACTATCAACTCCAGCCCAAGGCTATTTTTAGTATTACCAGGGTTTGAGAGGACAGTAATTGCAGCTTACTGTTTAGCAGCAAGAGCACATTTTGTTTTACAGTCTGGAAATTTAAGAGAACTCTAAGATAGAGGTAGGAGGGCTTATTCCTCACAAGTCAGCAGACTTCTGTGTGAAAAAGTAAGCAAATAAAAAATGACTAGACCATTAAACAAATAAAGTAACAAGTATCAGATCTAGAAATTTACAAAAGATGGGCCAAATCTAGCCAGTTAAATCACTTCTGTTGTGTGTTTTTCAGTGAAAGGCTTGGCTATCCATGCAGTAGGTTTTGTCTCTTTGGTGCTTGTCTGTATGTTACCATGCATGGTCCATTTATGAAGGAAGTGGTAAGAAGTGCTGATAATGGTGAATGGTGCACTGCCTGCTGACTGGCAATTTAATGGGCTACATCCTGGGGGGTACACCGTTCTTCCCCTTGGCAGGTACCTCTCTAGGATGAAAGAGTAGGATTGTTGTTGTCAGACAGAGTAGGCCAGATGTTGTTAGGCAATTTCTATCTCGGCACCTGGCCAAAAAGGAGAACCATTGCTGTCTTAGAGGTTGGTATAGTAGGCTTCAGAAGGGGAGGTTAGTGTAAAGAGACACACCCTTTCTTAGGTACAGTTCTTATGCTGCCCTGGCACAGACTGATTTCTTTATGGAGGCAGGATGGAGAAGACTATAATTATATATATATATATATATATATATATATATATATATATATATATATATATATATATATATACATCTTATAATAGACCTTTAAGCCTGACTAGTCTCATCTATAAGGCTTACTGAGTAAAGAACGAAAAAACAACACTTATATTCACCAACATACGAGTGTAAGGACACCAGGATTCCAGAATCAGCGTAAACGTACTTTAATAAAATTCCGTTTTCGCTTCTACAAGAGTAGAAGCTTCATCAGACAAATAAAAGCGCCAAAATAGCTCAATTTAAAACAAACCCACATCCTGTGATGTAATTTCCTTGACTACCAACACCGGCAGTCGCTATCAACAACATTCATGCTGAACAAAATTTAGTTGCCATCCCTGGAAACAAAAGAAATCTATAATTAAAGGGCAATTAGTTAGAGCTGCCCGCATGTGTAGTACAAATGTGGCCTTTGACTTCGAGTGTGCTAGTCTGAAAGATATGTTTTTGAATAGGGGTTACCCTATTGATTTATTAGATAACCTTGTGGAAGAGGTAAAGTCTAAAAGAGACAATGGGTTTTATAACCCTATTCTTGCGACCAACAAAACGACTACTGTTGTTATTCATGATTGTCTATCTGATATTCCCTTAGTCTTGGAAAATCTACTTCCTCAAAACATTACAGTAGACACTGTAGTAATGCACCAGGTGCCCAGATGTGACTATAAGACCAGTTTGATTATCACTTACAATAAGCATATTAATGATATTTGTGCCATTATTAAGAAAAACTGGCATTTTATCCAAAATAGTGCTTCTTTATCTAATATTTTGGGTGCATACCCTTCTTTTGTTTTTAGGAGAGGTAGTAATTTAAAAGATCTTTTACAAACTACTGATACTCCATTGCCTTTATCTAGACAAACTGGTTCATTCACTTGTGGCTCCTGTAATTTGTGTGGCCTTTTGAAAGTGGGGGGCTCATTTACCATTAAGGGCAAAAAGTATTTTGTCAAGCATAAAATCAATTGTTTGACAAAATCAGTGATTTATGTCGCTTTGTGCGACTGTTGTCATGCATTTTATGTCGGTAAAATGGACCGTAGGTTACGAGACCGTGTTTACCAACATAATTATGCTATTAAGAACAAAAAGAATGACAACGCCCTTGCTAAACATATTGTAAATAATGTTGGACATAACTTCCACTTTATGGGGATTGACACTGTTAAGGTTGGATTTAGAGGGGGCCCGCAATCTCTCCTTCTTGAAATAAGAGAATTGGAATGGCAACTTCTTTTGGATGCCTTTTCCACCCCAGGATTAAATGAAGCTTGTAATATCTCTGCTTTCCTTAAGTACAAAAGTTATCTGGGTAGTACTATGATGTCCGTAGTTAGATGTGGTGAGTGATAGCCAACCTTTAATATTGTAGAACCTAGTAGTTTTTAAAACTTAAAGTAGTTTTAGTATATTTTACCCAACATAGCATTGTTGGTGTTGTGTATAAAACATTAATACCTTAAATATTGTCTGAATGCTGTATAGGTACATATATATGTTGAGGTTTTGATTTGATTTTAAACTGTGTTTATAAATTTTGTTCAGCATGAATGTTGTTGATAGCGACTGCCGGTGTTGGTAGTCAAGGAAATTACATCACAGGATGTGGGTTTGTTTTAAATTGAGCTATTTTGGAGCTTTTATTTGTCTGATGAAGCTTCTACTCTTGTAGAAGTGAAAACGGAATTTTATTAAAGTACGTTTACGCTGATTCTGGAATCCTGGTGTTCTTACACTCGTATGTTGGTGAATATAAGTGTCATCTATAAGGCTAGTGAAAGCATCATTATGGAATTTAAAAATAATGATATAGGTAACATACAGTTTCTCAACCCAACCCAGTTCTGATTTGTCAAAGGCAGGTTCTGGCTACTTAACCTGGTCAACTTGCTTGAAAATGTTTCTGAAGCAATGAATGAGGATAAACAGTGCACACTACATATCTAGAAATTGCAAAGGTTTTAACATTATCCCACAGTGATGTATCGTAGATAAACTCTACCACATACATTTCAATCTCTATGGAATTTATCGGACAGGAAATTGGCACAAAATAGAACTCAGGAAGCTAGGGTGGGCAGATCTACCTACTCTAAAAGATCTGTCACTAGGTGTGTACCCCAAGGCTTGATCCATAGGCTATTTCACTTTGACATTTGCTTCAGTGGTCAAAGCTAATATTAAGGGTTTGTGGCTGATGACTGCAAACTTGTTGCCATCATAAACTTTCCAGAGGACACCAAGATCCTCCAAGAAGGCCTATTAAAACCACGGATGAAAGCTAAATGGCAAGAATTATATAATTGTTTCCCTCAACAAGCATGACTCTCTCTGGAACAATCACATTAACAACACTCCCCTGAAAACTGATTGTAGTTGAGGATCTTGGAATCAATGTTGACAATGAACTACCTTTTGATCACAATGTATCCACTGTTGCAAGTAAGTCCTTTTTCTTTGCACAACTTATATCTAAGAGTGCTGTATCCAGATCCAGGGATTAGGCTAGTCATTGAGAATAATGCCTCTTTCAGTATGTACCTTCTCATAAAAAAAAACATCAAGGACCTAAAGCGTAAGAACTATGCAGACCACCTCAAGTGCCTTGTCCCTCTTCTCAGTATCATGCTGACTAATGAGAAGCAACCTGTCCTTCATGTGTAGATCTTCAACAAACCCTCTACTAGTATACCTATTACACATTCACAAGTCTTATGCTATCATAAACACCCACTCAAGGGATCTTATTCTCTTTTGCAAAATAAAACAAACATATCGAAGGGATAGGTATGTATCACAGGGAATACTGCTTCTATGGAATCATCTTCCATTCCACATAAAGCAAAGTACTTCTCTTACTCTATTCAAAGATTGGATGGATGGATGGATGGATGGATGGATGGATGGATGGATGGATGGATGAGAAATCACAAATTCATTCCAGGTTTAGCACCTCTGTCCCTCATGGATAGGGGAAGCATGTGCCAACATATCCTTGTTCAGCCCATCTCTGGGTTATTTGTATGCAAAATATACGGCTAAAAACAACCATGGAATGTAAGACTAGGATTCTTAAGCTTCTCCCAATTCAGTAGCTTAGTAAGTATTTGTGAACCTATGAATCTATTACTAAGGATAATACTGGGAGTTTTCACAAGGAGACCTATAAGTGTGTGCATGGGATTTCAAAGGAGATGGAAGGAATCAGTTTGCTGTGTTATTTCATTGTTAGGAAAAGGCAGGGAGGTGAGGTATCCAGTGTCTCGTGTCAGGGCTAGGAAGGACAAAGAATGAATCCCTATGATTATAGGAACAGCTAAGCATGGAAAAGAGCCGGTTGCAGTTAAGATAGGGTTAATGACCTTACTAAGAAAAACTGGAGCAGAACAGAGGGAATTTAAAAACTGTGACTTATTAAATGAATGGTGTGCACAGTAACATATTTTCCAAGGTACTACTTGTTCTTTTCACAAGTGTGACTAGGTGGTGTACTGCATGACATGATTAAACATATGCTTGAAAATGGTACAAAACTCCTGGTCTGGCTTCTTTTAAGATGGGGGAATCCATTAGCGCTGATGGAAGTTTTATTGCTGTAATGGTTGGTATCTGTCTAGGAAGGGGAACAAGAGTCCTCCATCATAGATTTAAACATTTCTTCAACAAAAAATAGATAAGTGGACAGAAAGCAGAAGGGCAGCCAGAAACTTCTGTCCGCTCCTTTTCCTTCAGAATATCAGAGTAGTTAATGAGGCAAGATAAAATGTAATGCAGTAAGTATCAATGTCCACACTCTTTCATGAAACATCTGCCAGAAAGGCTCATCCAGACTCTGCTACACTTTGCTGTAAGGAAAGGGATGATGAGCAACACTATCTTGTACTCTGATGATGCCCCAAGTCTGTGGGTGAAAGCGCTAAGTATCAGTGGATTGTATCGTGAATTGTCTTCTGTTTGGTTTAATTCTGTTCATTAAAGTATTTTTAAGAGACCAGGATTCAAGGTTGCTGAGTTTTTTGGCTTACTAGTTTGTTCCACTCTTTGAGATATATCATGAACAGAAAGGGTGGCTAATGGGGCAAGTATGGATCCAAATGCAATTTTGTAATGGCATATTTGGAGGAAAACATTTTGCCCCTTAGTTTATTATATTGCTGAATGAAAGGCTATTGTAGATGCATAGATGATATCTTTTTGGTGTGGTCCAAAGGCATCGATGAATTAAAATTATATGTGTATTTTATGTAAAAGAGTTCCAGTTGTCTGGAATTTACATACTTCTGTGATCTACAGGCAATAGAGTTTTTAGATGCGATGGTTAAGAAAATGATGGGTGAAGTCAAGTTGGATAAAAGTTTGTAAACTTGTACAACCCAAATGCAGCAATATATTCTGATTTCTTCCCAGCTGCAGGTATGAAGGATACCTAGTAATATACCTAGCCCAATGAAGTGTTCTAAGACATCCCCTGTCCCCGACATGGGGCTAAGCATTTCATTTTTTCCCTGTTTTTTTCTTCTATGTAGGACCTAGTGCAATTGCTCTCCTTCCTGCCCCCATTCTGTCCATTTGTTCCAGATGGGAAGGAGCCAAGCATTTCTGGGCTAGGCAAGAGCCCTCCAGTACATTTATTCTTACTCTGGAATCCCTTTTAGTCCATTTGTTTACCACCAGCAACAGATGGGAGGTCGAGAGTGGAGAAGTTTGCTTGTCGTGCGGGCCAGCATACCATTTCCCTTAGTGAAGTACCTCCCTCCTCCCTCAATGGCTCTTTGAGCTCAACTGCTGCTGCCACTGAGAGTATCATGCTTCTGCAAGCTGAATCCTCCTGTACCTGTATCTATTCAATAGCAGCCTGAGCAACTTAATGCTATGCTGCATGCGTGTAATGCTCAATATTCCCAATAGGTGTCACCTAAGTGGCAAGCTAGAAATACCTTCCCCCAAGTATGGGCAAGCTGGCAACAGTTGCTCACACCCATCTTCCCATGCCATCTCCTGCAGACATGTGAGACAATATTCAAACCTGGGTTGCATATTCTGTAATCAGGGCTTTATCCTGCTATGCTATGGAATTGGCTCATGCCTGTTCAGTTTTCTGTAGTCCACACAGAACCTGGTGATGCCACCCATCCTTAGCATTAGTATTAGTGGTGAGGCCCACAGACAGATTCCTGGTTTATTCCACATTTCCATTATGTCCTCTGGTTCCACTCTTAGGATTTGTTTAATTCTTACAAGCAACCTGTAAGGGGCTTGTTTGAGTGGATGCAGAGATCCTTTGTCCACATGGTTTTCCACCAGATGGGTATACATTGGCTTAACACTATGCATATACACTAATTCCTGCAATAATACTTGAATTTCTTGAGCCTAGCTAGGTGTTAGCTATTGGGACAGGGCTATCCCATCCACCAAGATGTCAAACCAAGCTTTGCTGAAGAGATCTACTACCAGATCCTTCTCTAGCACCTCATGTTCCCTACAACAGATACTGAGTGTGATGATAGGGGGTACTGTCAGCTCTGAGAGGAAGAGTAGGGCAGTGGATGTGTAACATATGCCAGCACAGCTAGCTGGAATTTTGTAAGGAATTATATGTCATTTGTATATCAAACTGATTTGTACAGATGCTTGTTTTGAATATGTATTTGTAAAGTTTCTTGTGTTAAAATGTATCAACAGTATGCCCTCCTGGAAAGAAAAGACATATGCATGTATTATTGTAACTGTTTAAAGGTATATGTTTTAACAGAAGATACTGGAAGAGAAAATGTTAAGCCCAGTCTCAGCTAACTTTGGAGAATAGCTGAAATTAAATCAGGCCATAAAGATTGTATCTTACAGTTCTGATTGTAGCCAGAAATTAAATGTCTGTGAGAAGCCTGGCTTAAATAGCTCTGTAGAAAGAGTAGAAGTGTTAAAATGGCTTTATGACTTCCAGGAGTTGCAGCAGATCTTAGCAAAGCTCTTTGTGTGTATTATTGACACATAGGTGCTAAAATCCTGGCATCTTCTAGTGTTGGTGATAGTGTGGGAAACAGAGTCAGATGACCAGATATGATGGCATTTTATAAGCTATCCCAGTAATAATATTTAGATTTTATAATGAGAAGTCTTTCAGTCAGACTGGGCAGTCTGTTTCTTGGAACCTGACATAGAATGATCCCTCACCTACTTCATCTCGCCTTAGTCTAGTAACTAATCAGGGAGTAGCATTCTTTAGATTAATCAGGAAAATATAGTGAGATTAGTTAAGTACTGGTTTTCTGTATCTCTGTGAATCTATTCATCTGTGATATTTTAATATTTCCTGTGGTTAAAACTATGGTGTTTTCTGTAAATATATATTTAGCATTTTCATGTTTTTTTTATAATTTACTATTAAGTATATTTAAACTTTTCATTGCGGCTCGTCCTTTTTGAAAATATGTATGTTTTGAGAGTATTCGCATATATTATTTGGTGATAACTCTGACCACTCCTGAAAGCCTTGCTGTTTGGTCAACATTACCATTTGTATTAATATTAACTTCACTCAGTATAATTGGATACCCTTTTAAAAGCCTTATAGTAACTTACTGGTGGCAGTGAATCTACCTTACAGTCTGGACAAAGTTGGTAGAGTGGGTAATCTGTGCCAGACTTTTCCAGGTGTGTGTGTGAGTATGGAAATTAAATTTCTAAGAGTGTGTATGTGTCACCTACTTGTAACAGGTACACGGAGCACTGCTTTCACAGAGAGAGAGAGTGGTGGAGTACTTGGCTTGGACACTCAGCTGAGGACTTAACCCTGTAGCTGTGCCAGTGTGGAGCCTTACTGGGGACCTGGGGAGATACAGAGACAGAAACCCAGACCCTGGGATGAGTGTGTTCCCTGTTTGCTCTTAAGGGAAACTGTGCTTGATGCAGAGAGGTCTGCATCTGGAAATTCTGAGAGTATCCATTTGTATTTCAAGTGAACATCCCTCTCCAGTGTCAGTGGTGAGGATTCAGGCTCCTTGACTATTGGCCCAGAGTGGAGACATCATACTGAGTACTAGTGTTTCTCTTGCGAAGGTGGAAGGACTATCGGAGGATGCCTGCATCTAGCAGGAAAAAGCTCCATCATCTTCTGCTCAACAGACTATCCTCTGGCTCTCTTGTCATACTAGACCATTTGCTGCTGTTGTGGATGTCCCAGGTGCTCCTGGACCTTCCTCATGAATTCCCCAATCCTAGTCCTGTGGTTTACTGCATTTTACACAACAGACTTGTTTTAAGAATCATACTCACTCTTCCACTCATTGCAAATTAAATCCACCCCCCCTCACCCGGTGATGATACAGTTGTTAAAATTGTGAAAAATCTGTAGATTCCTGGGGCACCTCCTTGTATGTAAAGAGAAGTTGTGGCAGGTACTTGTCTCACTCCCTTTGGAATTGGTCTGAAATTGCCTGCAACATGGCCTTTAGTTTTAGAATTATTCCTTTTGCAACAACCATCTGTCCCATTATATAGACTTTCTCTGCTCTTGACTGTCATGATGAGCCTCCTTGGTTTCCTGCCTCAGGCCCATTAGAGTCTGAGAGGTGAGCCTGCTTCTACTCCTTGGTGATCAACTCCAACTCCCCTTTCAAAGACAAACTGGTATCTTCTTCTACCATTGATGATTTAAACTATGACTACCTTCTACCACCTACATCTCTCATGGAAGTACCACCTTCCATGAGAAGCCCATTACCTCTCCTCTGCTGTGTTTCAGATGCAGTTCATTAATACAGACCAGCTCCCCCTCAGAAGTAGCCACACTTCCAGTCTCAGATGAAGGTGTGGACCCTGGTCGAGTAATTTCCAAATACTAATTTACTAAGTAGCTATATTAGGAACTAGAGCTAGATCATTTTAATTATGTACATATTTCTGAAATATTTATGTAATGGTTCTATACAGATGAAAGCTGAAAGCTATACAATAATTTTCTGTATTAAGTTATTTAGGGTAGAAAATAGTAACAGGTTAATCACCAAAATGGTATTATGAAAAACAAAACGTACATTAGCATAAATAATTCATGACACTCTTGATTATAAATTTTTGTTTGGGGATTATTGTAGCTCTGTTAATCACTTAATGAATTTAATATATACTAAGACAACTGCTGTTATAGTTATACGATAGTAATAATCTTCAGTAGGCTGAGGCATACTTTTAATAAGTTTCTTTTCTGGGTCAGTAGATGTCTCAGCTATGCCACAGTGAATAATAATTTCACGGAATCTATTTCATGCTTAATATCCTTAACTTTTAACATGACTTATATTTGTCTCCAGTCAGTACTGTGCTGTACAGCTTCACTGCTTTTGTCATGAATTAAATATATCCGTTTTCCCCTCTTTAACCAAAAGTTCAAATTATGCAGCCTAATATATAAACTTAATGAACCAAGCTATAACTTCATGAAACATGGACATTCTATGTCATTCCTGATTGTCTATGGCATGGTGGCGGTTGGCAGGGAAAGATGCTACAGAGCCAGTGTATGTAAAGAAAGTGTCACAGATCCAATGGTGAGGCATAGAGGGCTCTGGCACACTTTGGGCCTACTGAGCTATTTGGCAGCATGGAGGATACCATATCCCAGCACATGGCTAGGTGTAGTATTCCAGCCCTGAGACCACATTAACCTCAGAGTGAGAATATTGAATGTGGAAAACAGTCATGTTTATAAAGGGTGTAGGGGGGAGGTCCATCACACTCCTTTCTTAGTGCCCTGAGTTTGCCTGAATACTCTGTGCCTGCATATCAGCCGTGGTACTCTTACCATCGTTGTTCTGAGTCTATCTAACATTTTTCTCACAAGCTTCATTGTTTTTGTTTGTTTATTTTGCTTTGTTTTACACATAAAGAATAATACCTTATACAGACACACGTAACATATTAATTTATCACTAATTTTTGACAGAATTTACCTTGTTAATATGTCGCAGGATATGTTAACTTCAGCAAATTATAACTCTTGTCTTTACTCACCTTTAGCCTGTAAGTGTTTTGATGTAATTCATACAACACCTCCTTTAAAACACAAGAGAGAGAGAGAGAGAGCAAGAAAACTTTCTTTCACATTTAACATTAAAAGTTTTATACGAACAATGTCTGCTGCTCTCAGGATATTTCCATTAGGGAGAGTGAAACCATTAGAGAATCAGGCTCTCTTATCCATTAAATTGTGATTTTCTCTGTCTCGTCATTATTTTGTGTCTTTGAAAGTTCTTACTGTTATATTTATGATGTGGATGACACAAAGAGGAAACATTATTGAAATGGAAAAATGATTTGGCCTTCACACTTGACATGGTATACTTTTGCCCATCGCCTAGTGGAAGACTTAACATCACCTTTGTGGCTAAGAAAAGGCTGCTTTCTAAGAAAACCAGTGACTAGTCAATTGGAAGTGAATGCTGTACATGAGTAGTTAGTGTTACGTTCTTGCAGAATTATACTGCATCCGAGTTTCCCACTTGTACTTAACTGAACACTGAATTTAACAGGAGAATTTAATAACTACCCTGACAAAAATATAAAAAAGTTTCCCAATCAAGACTGCAATAAATGATCATTTGAAAATGTAACTGTGATTCTCACAGAAAAACAGAAGACTGTAAAACTTTGAAGGAAGGCTTCACCCCTACCTCCATACTTCCAGTCCTACTTAATTCTAAGCTCTCCATATCTCATATTAAGGAAGAGTACTTCACAATATCACAGTCAGGGATGTGGTGAAACCCCTGATTCCTACTTGTAGTTCTCCTGTCCCAAGAATCACACTTACAGTAATCAGGCTTTCAACAGCATCCAGTGTTTGGGGAACTAATTAGGCAAGGCAATGGCAGCATTCCATACTTTCTGTCTCCTGGTCCGAAGACTGAAAAGACTTGTTCTGATAGCTACCATAAGCTCATTCTTGAAGTTCTTATTAAATTTGCCAAGGAAACAACAGCAGCACAAAGTGTTGTTTTTATGGTTCACTGTGTTTGTTATTTTGTGCTGGTTATCTGTTACATATGGTTGGAGCTTACTATAATACCTTCCAGAGACTTCTGTAGACTAATATATTTAAGACACTGTGACCAGTTATCATGAGCTTTTCTTGGCCACTTTTAGAGCCATACAGCAGTATGAACTTACCACTGGATATTTGTAAGTTAGTGGCCTGATTTCCCAATGATAAGTGGCCATCTATGTGCCCACCATACCACATGCACACATGCATGCACACTCACAACTACAGCCAGCTGAGTGTCCATTCCATCTAATACATGTCTTTGGAGCACCCAGAGAAAACCCATGTGAACACAGGGAAGACATGCAGACTCTACACAGAAGGCACAATAACCAAAAACGAAAAAACGACTTGGCAGCCTTCAAATGATACAATCCTTTATTAAAATGAAGCACTTTTCGTCCACAACAATTCGGGGACTTCTTCAGATAATTTATATTCATTAAAAACTTGTTTAAATAGTATTTCTTCAAATCAGCTGACCCCAGCTTTCAGCTAAATTTAAAGGGCTAAACTCTAAAAACACATACATAAATTTTATACATATAATCAGCAGGCATTCAGTAACATTCTACTGTGTGATGTAATTAAATTGTAATAAATAAATATATTTAAACTATAATCCTAAAATGAAACTTAAAACTTGTTCTTATATTATATTAAATCATACCATATCAATTTTCTTATAATAAAAAATAAAAAATAATAATATATGTGGCATATTTATTATAATTAATAATATTGTATATATTTTTATATATATTTATATATTTACAGCAACCAACTACATTAAATGTTAGTTTTAATTTTGTGTTCATCTACTTAGACTTTTTATTCTCAAAATAGGCATAATTGAACACATGTCGTTTAAGCCTAAATCATTATATGCATTTAACCTAATTTGCCATATCAACTCTAATTTCTCTAATTCCAGTTCATTTGGTCCTCCTCTGATATTTGGTAGTATTTGGTCTAGTACCCAAAACTTGAATTTATGTCCTGGATTTTCTTCAATATGTTTTGCTAATGCACTATCCTGATTATTTTTCTTTATACTGTATTGATGGTCATATATTCTGTCCCTTAGTCTACGTTTAGTTTTTCCTACGTGGAATCTTGGACAATCTGAGCACTTGGCCAAATAGACCACCATTTTGGAATTACAATTAAATTTTCCTACACAGAAGGCACCCAGCCAGGAATCAAGCTGGTGAACCTCTTGCTGTGAGGCAAGAACTCTATTTGCTGTACCACTATGTCGCTGGCTGCAGGCACAAACAGGTAGCTGTTAAGGCCTCTGCTTTTTTTTTTTTTTGTAACTCTCTACTCCAGCCCAAGGCTATTTTTAGTATTATCAGAGTTTAAGAGGACAATAATAGTAGTTTACTGTTTAGTAGCAAGAGCACGTTTTGTTTTACAGTCTGGAAATTTAAGTGAACTCTAAGATAGAGGTAGGAGGGCTGATTCCTCAGAAGTCAGCAAACTTCTGCGTGAAACAGTAAGCAAAGAAAAAACGAATAGGTATTAAACAAATAAAGTAACAAGTATCAGATCTAGAAATTTACAAAAGATGTGGCACACCTAGCCAGTTAAATCACTTCTGTTGTGTGTTTTTCTGTGAAAGGCTTGGCTATCCATGCAGTAGATTTTGACTCTTTGGTGCTTGTCTGTATGTTACCATGCATGGTCCATTTATTAAGGAAGCAGTAAGAAGTACTGATAATGGTGAATGGTGCACTGCCTGCTGACCAGCATTTAATAGGGTACATCCTGTTAGGTATACTGTTTTTCCTCTTAGCAGTCACCTCTCTGGGATGACAGAGTAGGACTGTTGTTTTCAGACAGAGTAGGCCAGATTTTATTGGGAAATCTCTGTCTCAGCACTTGGGCAAAAAGAGAACCATTGTTGTCTTAGAGGTTGCTATAGTAGGCTTCAGAAGGGGAGATTAATGTAAAGAGACACATCCTTTCTTAGGTACAGTTCTTATGCTGCCTTGGCACAGACTGATTTCTTTATGGAGACAGGATAGAGAAGACTATAAGTGTATCTATCTATTTATAGCTCTCTCTCTCTCTTTATATATATGCATTATAATAGAGCTATAAGCCTTTATAAATAAGGATATATGTAACATACAGATTCTCAACACAACATAGTTCTGATTTGTCAAAGGAAGGTCCTGCCTGCTTAACCTGGTCAACTTCCTTGACAAAGTGTCTGAAGCAATGAATGAAGACAAAACAGTGCACACTACATGTCTAGAAATTGCAAAGGTTTTGACATCATCTCACAATGAGGTATCATAGATAAACTCTCCCACATAAATGTCATTCCCTGTATAAATTATTGGATAGCAAACTGTCTCACAAATAGAACTCAGGAAGTTAGGGTGGCTGATCTACCTACTCTAAAAGATCTTTTGAAAGTATAGCATTCGGTTGAGAGAAGACTTTGGCCACCACTGAGAAACATGTATTGACTAATAAAAGAATAAAATGGCATAAAGACAGCACAGGCATAAAAACAGGGATAAGCGCTTTCAACTCATAGAGCTTTCTTCAGATCCTCTGCCACTACTCCTCCCCTTTAAAGCAAAGAGTAGCCAATTAAAATTCATCTAGGAAGTCTCTTCCCTTTCATCAAATACTGCATTACTGTTAGTGCTCCTCCCCTTTGAATGAAGAAGCAGCCAATTAAATTTTAAATTTATAAAATCCACAAACACACAAACCAATAACCAGAACTGGCCACAAGAAGCAGAGACCACCAATTAAAATTAAAATTTAATTTTTTTATCTAGGAATTCTCCGCCCTTTCAAAAGTGGCTTCAAAGGAATCTACCCATTCAATCCAGGGAGCTGATCAGCCTGCAAATCAGGAATCCATCAGCTCTCCAAACTCTATTTTATTATATAAATCACCACCCCAAGGATTATCATGCATTAATTCTAATGCCATAAATATGAACTTGTGTTGTACATTCTCTTGGATATATATATATATATATATATATATATATATATATATATATATATATATATATATATATATATATATATATGTGACACAAGCCAACTACGGAGCTACCATATAGCAGGTAAAACAGCTTAATGAAGAATACTTCCAAGTAGCAATCAGGCAGGATGGTACTCAGCTTCAATCCAACTTAGGCAGTTGTTAAAGATCCACACAGGAGCACAGAAACCAGAATAAAAACTCAGGTTTATTATAACAAGAGGTGAGCGCTTTCGCTATGAGCTTCTTCAGACCTAATAACATCTACATTCAGAACAACCAAGGTATATATAGTTTCCTTTGAATCAATTAAAAAGTCAATTAAAACATCAATTAACAACTAGAGTATCTTAAAGATAAGCACTGTATTTAATCACTACAAAAAATAAAAACCTATTTCATATAGTGCATCCATATATAAATATATGTATATAAAACCATATACTTAAGCTACTATAGTAGAATAACAAGAATAAAATATCACATATATATATATATGAATACAGAAATATATATAAAAAATATATGTATAAAAAGCAACACTAGTAGATGGATCATTTATGTAGCCTCCTTCTTTTCAAGGCAGGTTTAATGGAGGCTCGTTCATTCAAACCTTTACCCCTATCACCCCTTAAGACAATAATCCAACATGTTTCCCTGTACTCTGTGTATGTCCTGATATCCCCTTGTCTAAGACTATTGTTAATAGATTCAATAACCCTAAAATTAAAGGTGTGCTCTATGCCTGATTCATTTACATGTTTAGAGAGTGCATTATTTAATAACTTCTTCCTTATACTATACAAATGTTCTCTAATACGATCGGGTAAGACTCTATTAGTCTTCCCAACGTAGAATGCATGGCAGATATTACATACTGCCAAATACACTATATTAGAGGACATACAATCATGACCACCTAAGAACTTAAAGGACTTGCACATATCTGGATGAAAAAAACCATTCTCAGTACTAATATAGGAACAATAATTACATGGGCCACATGGCTCAGTAAACCCAAAATCAATGCAACCTCTATTCTCATTCCTGTGACACAACAACCTTTTCAGGTTCTTATGATTCTTATACCTAAAACTAGGGGTTTGACCAACAATATCCCCTATATCACTATCAACCAAAAGAATAGGCCAAAATTGCTCAAAAAGTCTCGTAACATACCCAGTGTCACTTGAGAAATATAATGGAACTTTGGTGAATCTGGTCCCGGTATTAACAAGAGGGGTAGGTATATACTCATTCGGGTCAAAATAAGGTTTGGCTCTAGTTTCCCTCAAAGATGTGAGGTCATTCCATTGCCTCTCTAACTCTGCGTGTGAATAACCCCTTTCTATCAAATTATCACCAATATTGGCAAGTTCAGAAGAAAAAACAATTTCAAAAGAATTCATCCTAGATGCTCTCAGACCTTGCCCTCTAACTAAATTCCTAAAGATGTAACCAGGATGCATGCTCGTCCTAAATAAAAAAGCATTCTTATGACATGCCTTACGGTGGACGCCAGTATTAATAATACCCGAATCCAATTTCTGAATGTACACATCAAGATAGTCTATAAAATCAAAAGAAAATTTAAACGTAAATTTCAGGCAAGTCATCAAGTTGTTCACTTCTTCAAAGAAGTTACTAAACTCCAAATAGGAACCACGCCATAAAATAAACAAATCATCCACGAATCGCCTATAAAATAGAACATGCTCTATAAAATTATTCTGTGTAAACAGAAGCTCATGTTCCCATTGAGCAAGGAACATGTTGGCGTAGCTATTGGCACAAGAAGTGCCCATAGCTACGCCATGTTTCTGCAAATAAATGTTCTTCCCAAAGATAAAGATGTTATTGTTAAGGACAGTTTCCAAAAGGAAACATAACAGCTCTATCTGTACACTTGTATAATCACTATGTAGGCTTAGGTATTTCTGAATGAATTGAATGCCAAGGTCATTAGGTATCATAGTAAACAGTGATTGAATGTCCATTGTGACAAAGGCTAAATCTTGTAAATCAGTCATGCTACCCACACAACCATAGAGATCTGTTAGAAATTGTTTAGAGTCCTTTAAAACAAATGAGTCCAAACTGATCACAGGGTGTAGATACTTCTCTAAATACAGAGATAAGGGCTCTGTAACCCAACCACCCCCTGCTTCTATAGGCCTCATGGGTGGTTTATAAGAATCTTTATGAATTTTGGGAAGTCCCTGAATAATGGGAATTAGCGTATTGTTAACATTCAAAAAATCAAACATATCCCTCAAAATAAGGCCAGTTCTACTAATATCAATCAAATCATTCTTAACTGTTGATATAATATTGTGTACATCAGAAGCTGAAATTACCTTATAAAAAGTGTGGTCTTCTAACATCTCATGCATACTAGCAGAGTAATGGTCGCTATCCATAATTACAATTTTATTCCCTTTATCTACTGGCCGAATAATTAAAGTATCATTATTTTGTAAGGAAAGAAGAGCTTTCCGTTCCTTAAATGTTAAATTTTGTTTCAAGGATCTCAAAGAGTTACTTGTTCTATTATCATAGAACTGGAAGATTTCATCTTCAGTTAACTTACTATAGCCTTCAACTAGTGGATGATTAAGAGGGGTGTAAGAATTTGGTTTCCTTAGAGGAGGCCTTACTCTCTCTGTCTCTACAGTATCACACTCCTGTTTACCAAATGTGAGGCGTAGCATAACATCCCTGCAAAAAATCTTTAGGTCAAGTATAGTATCTTCTAACTTACTAGGATGGGTAGGTATAAAATTCAAACCTTTCTGTAGTATATTACATTCATCTAACGTAAGCTCATATCTAGAAATGTTATGAATTAGTGTGAAATGTCCTTGTTCCACATCCTCTTTAGAATAGGCCAAAATTGCTCAAAAAGTTTCGTAACATACCCAGTGTCACTTGAGAAATATAATGGAACTTTGGTGAATCTGGTCCCGGTATTAACAAGAGGGGTAGGTATATACTCATTTGGGCCAAAATAAGGTTTGGCTCTAGTTTCCCTCAAAGATGTGAAGTCATTCCATTGCCTCTCTAACTCTACATGTGAATAACCCATTTCTATCAAATTATCACCAATATTGGCAAGTTCAGAAGAAAAAACAATTTCAGAAGAATTCATCCTAGATGCTCTCAGACCTTGCCCTCTAACTACATTCCTAAAGATGTAACCAGGATGCATGCTCGTCCTAAATAAAAAAGCATTCTTATGACATGCCTTACGGTGGACGCCAGTATTAATAATACCCGAATCCAATTTCTGAATGTACACATCAAGATAGTCTATAAAATCAAAAGAAAATTTAAACATAAATTTCAGGCAAGTCATCAAGTTGTTCACTTCTTCAAAGAAGTTACTAAACTCCAAATAGGAACCACGCCATAAAATAAACAAATCATCCACGAATCGCCTATAAAATAGAACATGCTCTATAAAATTATTCTGTGTAAACAGAACCTCATGTTCCCATTGAGCAAGGAACATGTTGGCGTAGCTATTGGCACAAGAAGCGCCCATAGCTACGCCATGTTTCTGCAAATAAATATTCTTCCCAAAGATAAAGATTTAATTGTTAAGGACAGTTTCCAAAAGGAAACATAACAGCTCTATCTGTACACTTGTATAATCACTATGTAGGCTTAGGTATTTCTGAATGAATTGAATGCCAAAGTCACTAGGTATCATGGTAGTCAGTGATTGAATGTCCATTGTGACAAAGGCTAAATCTTGTAAATCAGTCATGCTACCCACACAACCATAGAGGTCTGTTAGAAATTGTTTAGAGTCCTTTAAAACAAATGAGTCCAAACTTACCTTACCTACATACCTTCTGCATGGGACAAGTATGCATTCTGTGCATGTATATCCACATATTATTAAGGGACAGCTACTTCATACCTCCAGATTATGTACTGATGAAGTATATTTGAAGAAAACTGAACAGTTAGTGAAATGTCTTCATGTTCATGGTTACAGACAAGAGGTCCAACAGAGAATCACAACCACTAGGACTATAAAAAGAACAACAGGACATCCTTACTTTTCAGACAATACTACATCAGAACCAACATGTCCCATACCACAGCAAGATAACAGCAATAAAAGTGCCCTACGATGCCTGCTTACATATAGCAGTGATGTCTCTAAGGTTTGTGAGATTATTAAGAAGAATTGGTACATAGTAACAATGGTTGAAAAAATAAAGGATACAGTGGGTGAAGTTTCGAGGTTTTGTTTTAAAAATAAGATGAATTTGAAGAGACTTCTCTGTTATAAGGATGGAGTTCCATCAAAGAAAACAACCTTGAAGAATGGAACTTTTCCCTGCAGGAAATGCAGGGCATGTGCTTCAGTTAACAGTAGCAATTATTTTAGACATCCTGTTACCAAAAGGTTATATCAGCTGAAAACCTATGCAGATTGTAATACCAAAAACATCATCTATGTAGTTACTTGCACCCTCTGTAATGGATTTTATGTTGGTAAGACTAATCATCAGTTCAAAGATAAAATTTTATGTCACTTCAGTGACATTAGACTAAGAAAGGACACTGGTACTTTGTCTAAACATATTCATAAGAATGTACAACACAAGTTTATTTTACTGCATTAGAATTAGTACATGATAATCCTTGGGGTGGTGATTTATGTAATAAAACAGAGGTTTTGGTGAGCCGATGGATTGCTGATTTGCAGGCTGATCGGCTCCCTGAATTGAATGGGATGAGTCCTTTGAAGCCACTGTTGAAAGGGAGGAGACTTCCTAGATAAAATAATTTTAATTTAAATTTTAATTGGCTGCTTTTTGCTTCAAAGGGGAGAAGCACTGGCAGTAATGCAGTATTTGATGAAAAGGAGGAGACTTCCTAGATTAATTTTAATTGGCTACTCTTTGTTTTAAAGGGAAGGAGTACTGGCTGTAATACAAAATCTGATGAATCCTCTATGAGTTGAAAGTGGTTATCCCTGTTTTTATGCCAGTGCTGTTCTTATGCTGTTTTATTGTTTTATTAGTCAATAAATGTTTCTCTGTGGTGGCCTCACTCTGCTTGTTTTTTAAATATTTTTGTTTGGTTAAACAGCCTTTAGTGATCTGGAATTTTTATATATTTTTGCTCTAAAAGATCTGTCACTAGTGGTGTAACCCAGGGTTTGATCCTTAGGCTACTTCTCTTTGACATTTGTTTCAGAGTTCAAAGCTAATATTAAGGGTTTGTGGCTGATGACTACGAATTTGTTGCCATCATAGACATCCCAGAGGACACCAAGATCCTCCAAGAAGGCCTATCTTGAGCAAATAGCTGTTTTCAAAACCATGGACAGAAGCTAAACACCAAGAATTGTATCCTTCAACAAGCATGACTCTCCCTGGAACAATCACGTTGACAACACTCCCCTGTAAACTGATTCTGTAGCTGAGGATCTTGGAACCAGTGTTGACAACGAACTGTCCTTTGATCACAATGTATCTACTGTTGTTCTTTGCTCAACTTATATCTAAGGGTGTTGTATCCAGATCCAGGGATTAGGCTAGTCATTAAGAATAATCCCTCTTTCAGTATGTACCTTTTCATTAAAAAAAATCAAGGACCTAAATCGTAAGAACTATGCAGACCACCTCAATGCCTTGTCACTCTTCTCAGTATCATGCAGACTAATGAGAAGCAACCCGTGCCTCATGTGTAAATCTTTCATCAACAAAAAATAGATAAGTGGACACAAAAAGAAGGGCAGCCAGAAACTTCTGTCCTCTCTTTTTCCTTCAGAATATCAGAGTAGTCAATAAAGCAAGATAATAAAATGTAATGTAGTAAGTATCAATGTACAGACTCTTTCACAAAACATCCCCCCAGAAATATTGAGAACAAGACTTATCATGGATCTAATCAAAAAAGATGTAGGAAAACTATGAAATCTGGTCCTATCCCAGTTTGGTTTCATCAAAGGCAGGTCATGCCTAAGCACATTAGTGGACTTCTTCAAAAAAGTCACAAAAGCAATGGATGAAGGTAAAACAGTACACACTGCCTTCCGTGACCTGACCAAAGTCTTTGACACAATCCACCACTCAGGCATTGTTGAAAGGCTTGCTAAATTAGGGATAAACCCTTATGCCACCCACTGGATTGCACAATGGCTCTCGAATAGAACAGAGGAAGTTATAGGGGAAGCCACATCCACAAAAAGACCCGTCACTAGTGGAGTTCCATAGGACTATGTGCCTGGGCCATTCCTATTTGGCATCTATTTCTTTGAATACAGCATAAAATTCTCAAAAGGCAGGTGATAAACCAATGGAATTTGCTGTGTTAAAATCAGTTTATTTTTACACATGTAATCACTGTCTGAAACTGAAGATTTCATCAGAAAACACACGCACTGTAAAACATTTCCTAATTATGCACTCAATAGAGAGTCATATGACCTAACATAAAAATAACATATCTTCCTAATTATAAAAGTGCGACATATTAAATTGAATTAAAATCAAAAACTTATTTAAAAAAAAAATCATATTTTTCTTCATTCTTAACATAGCCTTATAATTGATGCTATCATTTAAACCTGCTGATACATTAGCATGCAACTTGGTTTGCCATATTAACTTCTTATATTCCAGTTCATCATCCTTGCTTCCTATATAGAAACCTTCATCTCACATTGTCTTTTTTTGTCCATTCCTCAACTGATGGGTCTCAGATCTGACCTCAGATCTGTCCTCAGTCATGAGATGGACTTTAAGCTCCATAGCTCATGCTCCTCCCCTTACCCATAATCCCTGTCTTCTTCTTAATTACCTCAAATCTTGTTTTCCACTTCACTGATAAGATGTGGTCACCATTAGCTCGAGCAGGTTGCATTAAATAGGTGCTAGTTTTCAATAATTTTCTATCCAGTAGGATAATTCTTTTCTTCTGTATACAAAAAAAAAAACACAATAGACACACATACACACACACTTATATAGAGATACATTTGTATACAGGATTTTTCTTTGGATTTAGTGTTTAAGCCTGAAGTCCTTGTGTGCTTTCTAACTACCTTTGTGGTACACCTTTATTTTACCATTTTTGTTATTTTCCTTATCTACCTTTGTCCTTGGGTATTCCTTTTACCATTGTTGGTATTTTCGCTGTCTTGTTGTCTTTCCTTCTACAATTTATTTTTCTACATTGTCTGAGAAGCCTACCAGTTTTAAAAGGTGCTCCTCTTGCTGGCACAAAATCCCAAATTCTGGCAACCATTCTGAATGCATTTATTGCCTGGGTCAAGGACATCTAAATGTGGATTGTGATATTTGTTCCAGCTTTAAACATAGGGCACTACTCAAGAGGAAGAACAAGTTAATTTTGAAAGGTCTTCTTCATTCGTCTGCTTCATTTGTCTCTGGAGCCCCATCCTTCTACAAAAAGTACTTAGAAGAAGTAGCAAATAAAGCTAAAGACACAAGGAAGTGCTCCCCTAACTGCTCTCCTACTACAACTTCTTCAGGCTGTGCTCCACCTGGGAAAATCTCTAAAATGTCAGATCTGCTTATTTCCATGGCTCTGACTCCAACAAAAATGTGACCATCAGATTCATCCTCTCAGTTGGATCTGGCTTTGTCCATGTCCACATTACATAGATTTTCAATAAAACCCATAACATCAAGGCTTCATTCTTCCTTCCATCAAGACACACCTCAAAGAGTTTCCCATATGCCTTCAACATCATCTTCCTTGAGGTCATCCAGGAGCTTATCTGAAGTGGATGTGGGTAGGATGATGAAAAGATTTCTCAGAACCAGATTCAATTGGTTGTTATGTCATCTCTGTCTTCCATCGGACCTATGAGCCTTTTTGCTGCACACCCCCATACTTTGGCACTCCTACTCTGATCTGGCTAGTGGTTTCAAAGGTTTCTGACCCGAGACTTCTTAGTATGTTTGTGTCAAATCAGAAGGCTTGCCCCATCAACTAAGCCACTTTCTCTGACTCAGATGGGTTTGATCCAAAAGGTTCCTGGGGCTGTAGCATTGCTGCCGGATGCAGGGGGGGGGTGGCAGTATCAATTCCGATTTTCTCAGAGCCTCTTTGCTAGACAGCTTGGTTCCAACCCCTGCTCCAAGTCTGGAGCTGGTGGGGATCAGGTTTTGTCCTACACAGGCTTCTTCAAATCCAGTGAGGTCGAGACTGGGTTCTCCCATAGCTTCAGCTTTCAATGTAATAGAGAGAACTTTCTTCTCTTTGATGGAAAAGACTTCCTTGCCCCCCTCATGTCCACTGTCGACCGTGGAAGCTGAGTCTTTTCATCCTTTCCCATCAGGACAGCTGACCTGGTCAAGTCTTGAGACTGTCCTTATTCAGGACTGTGCTGGCACTTCTGAGTCTTCTCCAGAGCCTACCATTAAAGAGCCCCCTTGGAAGTGGACATGTAAGAGGAGACACCTAGACTTTCCACAAGAGATGTTAACTGAAGATACTAACTTTGATGAAGAGGAAGGATCACCCAGATCACCCATTAAGGATGTTTCATTTGGAAAGCTACTTGAACTTTTGAGACAGAAATGTATATGGTCTTCCAACCCCCCCCTTCCCAAGAGGGGGCAGTGTTCCTTGAATCTTTCAGAGCCAGCTCAGATATGACTTGGGTAGTCCCCCTGACAGATGAGATAATAGATCTTATCTCCCACTGGGATTGGAAGGACCCAGATGTCACAGGGTCTATATCAGTTGAGCGAAAACCCCTTTACGCGAATACCTAAATATCGACCCCTATACCTTGAACCGCGAAAATTCCGAATGCACTAAACCACAAAAAAAAATATTGAGCTATCATAGTCTGTCAACCCCACCACCTGCTATTTAGTACCTACCCAAACAAAATAAATAATCCACATACATACAATTAACAAAACCCTACTTCCAACACTACACTAAACCCCACATACACAATTATCTATGCACTATCCTTAACCCCTCCCTAACCCTAAGGTCTGTAACTACCGCCCACTTCCCCTACAGACATACACCCAAACAAAATAAATAACACACATACATACACTTAAAAAACCCCCCTACATCTAACGCTACACTAAAGCTTACATACATTACCTATCTATGCACTTACCTTAACCCAAATCCTAACCCTAAAGTCCTATATATCGCACACTTACCTTATGGAGCTATACCGCAGACGGGCCAACCAAAACAAATCGACATTTCGGAATTCACGGTTTTGGACGTTCAAGGTTTATGTACTTCGTGTAATATGGTTCGAAGTATTTGCTACTAGGGTTTTCACTCAGCTGATATAGACCCGATGTCACAGACCCAATCCCAAAACAACCAGGCAAGTATCTTGTTGCACCAAAGGATAGAGCTCATTGGAGCAAGGGTCCCCCAATGGATGCTGTGATGGTTGCAGCTGCCACCAAGAAAGAGCTAGGGGAGCAGAACTCTACTGTTTATTTCCCTAATAGGGAATCTAGCCCAATGAACAGATTTGGGAAGACTAGTACTATCTGTATATGCATCCTACCATTATTCCTAGCCTCTAGCTAGATATTGGTATATCTGTTCATTACTATACTTCATATTGTATGTATAGCTAATGTTTGCTACAGTATGTATTATTTGCTATTGTATGTATATTCAATTGTTCTTCATGTACTCTACTGCTCATTTATTGTTCTGTGGAGCTTTTCTCCCTGGGAATCCACTGTAAAAGGACCTGTGTCCAGTTGGAATTTCCTGGTAAACAAATGTAAATAAATAATAAAATAAATAAATAAAATTTACCCATCAATGACCTTTGCCCTCAGGTCTATGAATTATTTGGCACATTTTACAATATTTCAGAGGGAATTGATCAAACAATTTTCTATTCCCTTCTCGGGGTACATGTCTGAGGAGGGTAAAAAGATGGGTTCTTCGTAACTAGCCACCCTCCAGTCTTTATCCAATGCTTCCATGAGATTGATTTTTCATGCCTCAGAGGGAGCTGCTAGAGCAGCACAGTCAGGAATAACCATTAAAAGGCATGCCTGGATGCACCTTTGTGATTTTGTGGTGCCTTTCAAGTCTTCATTCATCAATGTCCCCTTTGATGGAACCACCTTATTTAGCCCTAAGATGAAGGAGACTCTTTAGGAGTGAGCGAGATGAAAAGACCTTAACTACCATGGTAATCCATTTTTCTACCCTACAAAGTACCTTTTCTTGAAACCAGAGTGGGGGCAGAGATGTAGTTCAGAAAGTTGCAAGGTCCTTTCTAAGACTCCTATGGAGAAAGATCCCCTTGTGGTGGAGGGGGGAATTTTAAAGAAAGATGCTTCCTTTCTTGGCAGAGGTGGACCATAACACCAGGGCCTTAGATCTCCACTCTCATAGAAGCCCTACCAATGTCCCTGAAGGGTTACTCAACTGCTGCATTCTGGAGGCAGTCAGAGGACACATCCCTGCACCAGAAATCTTGGATAGCCATTGGCAAAGATTCTTGGGTGCAGAATATTATATCCAGAGGTTATTACATACCATCACCACTGAAGCTGGAAAATATGAAAATGCCACCACAGAAAAAGCCAGATGAAACCTTCAAAGCATTTATTAAAATCACATTCTCTAAATGCAAGTGCCACAAAACATAGACAATAATTCCTCCTCAGGTTGGCATACATAGGGGCAAAACCTGCACCCATGGCCGTACCTTTTAGCTGTTTAAATAATTCACCATTAAATTCAAACATATTATGGCTAATTCAAAAATGGACCAATTCTAGGATGCAATGGGTTTTTGGGGTATCCTTCAGAAAAAAAAAAGTAATGCTTCCAACCTATGTCTATGTTCAATATTCGTATAAAGGCTTACCACATCCATCACTATGAAAAACATATTCTCTGTCCATTCAATATTTTTTTTTTTTGCTAAAAAGTCAAAGGAATCCTTGATATACAACATTAACATACCATTTTCCCTTCTCCCTAGAAAAGACAACAAAAGAATTCTCAATGTTCCAACCAGTCAGATGAAAGTGATAGTTATAGAAATACAAAGCTGCTGGAGAAAGGAGTCATCCAGTCCCACCAGACCAACAAGGATACAGAACTACGCAAGATTCTTTTTTAGTGCCAAAGAAGACCAGGGACCTAAGGCCAATTTCCAATTCTGGATCTCAGCAATCTAAATCATTTCTTGAAACACTTGAAGTTCCAAATGGTCTTCGTTCAGTCCATCCTGCCACTCTTAAGAAAGGATGATTAAATGTGCTCAATAGACCTCAAAGATGCATACTATCATAACAGAATACACAGGTGTTCTAGGAGATACCTATGCTTTCATCTGGGAGCCAGTCTCTACCAGTTCAGAGCACTACCCTTTGCTCACCACAGCCCTCAGGGTGTTCACCAAGTATATGGCAGTGGTTGTGGCTCAGCTGAGACTTTACAGATTCCTGGTGATTCCTTACCTAGATGACTGGTTCCTAGCTGCTTCCCCCAAGCCTCTACTGATTCAAACAAGAGATTACTTGCTCCAAGTCTGTCCCCATTTAGGAATTACAACAAATTATACTAAGTCTCATCTCTGCCCTGTGCAAACTCTGGAGTTCACTGGGGCCCTTCTTTATACTCAGGCACAAATGGCAAATCTACCACAGACAAGAATGAACACTTTAAGGAATCAGGCATTACACATCCTTGTTCTTCATTTACCCCCAGTCAAATTAATCTTACAACTACTGGGTTTGATGGTAGCTTCCATAGTTCTGGTACCCTTAGCTTGCTTTCACATGAGAGTGCTACAGTGTAATCTAGTGGTACAGTGGTCAATAACACACCATCCACTGTCAACTCCCATTCACATCACAAACATTTGCAAACATCACATTGCATGGTGGATCCATGCAGAAGATATTTCTCAAGGCCGTTCTTTCACTCTTTCCTCTCCCAAGGCCACCATGACTATGGATGCCTCCCAACCAAGGTGGTGGGCATTACTTGGGAAGGACAGTCCAAAGCTCATGATATCAGACAGTGGCCAGTCTTCAAATCAATCTTCTAGAAATTATAGCAGTTATATTGGCATTGCTGGTGTTTCAAGATGTTCTCTCTCAAGGGATGATTGCAATTCAGACAGATAACATGTCTGTGGTCTGGTACATAAACAGGGTGGAGACCCGGTCCAATACAGTATGTCAAGAGGCAATGACAGTTTGGCAATGGGTGATCTCTTCTGGCTGCCTTCTCTTGGCAATGCATATTCTGGGGAAAACCAACATGCTAGCAGACAAACTACGCAGGTTCATCTTACTCCTTCAAGAGTGGTCTCTCAGTCAGTCAGTGATGGAAATATTTTGCTGATGGGGTCAAACATGCTGTGATCTCTTTGCTTCTCCCCTCAATGGCAAGTGCAACAGGTACTTTGCCCTAATGGTTCCCAGCGGGGGAGTCAGCGAGAGACTCTCTGGTTCATGATTGGCCCTCCAGTCTACTATACACCTCCCCATTTCCTCTCATTCCTATATTTATTCAGGAAAGCATTACTATGGAAGAGAAAGTTTATCCTCAGTGCCCCATTCTGGCCTTGCCAACTGTGGATCTCCTTTCTATGGCCTCACCTAGTTCACCCTCCTGAGTGTTGGATCCTGTATAGGACCTACTGTCTCACCTGTCAGGATTGCCTCACTTGGACATAAAATCTCTCTAACTGACCATATGGTTTCTCCACTTCCAGTGATGACTAGAAGTTCCAGGCTTTCTTCCCTTTTTTGACACATTCTTATATCATCCCAAAGAGCCTCTACCAGAAAGATTTATAAAAGCAAGTAGAAAATATTTTCTATCTGGGCCTATCAGAGACACTTGGACCACATTTCTGAATCAATTTCAGCAATTCTGGATTTCCTGGTTTCTATCTTCAGCAATGGGACTAGTTATTCAAGAGTTAAGGTGCAAATGGTTGTCATGTCAAATTTTCCCCAGGTTTAAACCATTCTTTCCTAGCTTCCTTAAAGTTGTGCAAATCTTTCCTTAAGCATATCCTTCTGCTTTGGTCTCCTGTTAAGGACACTGTTCCTCCATGGGACTGTACACTTTCATGCTTTGACCCAATCACCCTTTGAACCTTCAGCCAGGAGAGAATTAAAGCTCTTGTCCTGGAAAACACTTTTCCTAGTTGCCATTGCACCAGCTAGACAGGTAACTGAACTCCAGACACTTTCTTCCCTACAGCCTTACCTGTTTTTTCACAAGGACAGGGTATCCTTTTGGACTAACTCTTCCTTCCTACCTAAAGTGGTGTCAGAAGCAAATCTTGACCAGTCAATTAACTTACCAGTCTTATTTCCAAATTTTTCTAACAAGGGAGAACACATGCTTCATGTGTTGGATTTTTGTAGACAGCTCAGATTCTACTTTTACAGAATGAAAGACCAAAGAAAAACAGAACAACTGTTTGTATCCTTTTCCGAGGTCAGATAGTGCAAAGCAGTATCAAAAGTGACCCTAGATGGCTCACTGATATCATTACACAAACATCCTAAAGCACATTCCACCAGATCTGTGGTCACATTGTCTATCTTGTGGTCCAAAGCATCCTTAGATAACATCTGTGCAACTGCAACATGGCCCATTGCTCATACCTTTATAGCTCATTACAAACGGACATTTTATCCAGGAATAGAGCAGCTTTTGACTCCACTGTATTCCAGAATAATCTTATTTGAGGATCACACAAGATTAGTCTAGCTGGGGACTCTGTCCCGTTAGTTTAGGAATGGACAAAAAAGACAACATCAAATCTTATAGTTTCATACTCACCATAAATCTACATCTGTATTGTCTGTTTTCATCCTTCCTCCACTTCCCACCCTCCAATTCCCCCTTCCTTTTGATTGTCTTCTAGTATGTCTTGAGGGATACCCCTTATTAGTCTTGTTCTGTGGGGTCTAGAGGTTTTTTTCTTTGGCTCCCCTCCTGTTTCATACTGTTCTAGTGGCTGTATTTTGCCTCAAAGACTGTCATTGGCTTATTCCCTTTCTTATATAGTATTTAGCTGAATAGAGGGCAAACTCGATCTGAGGTAACTAAGCAGCAGATGGAGATTATGGATAAGGGGAGGAGCTCAAGTTACAGAGTGTAAAGTCTATCTGGTGGTCAAGGATGGATTCAAGACCCATCAGTTGAGGAAAGATGAAAGCAGACAACACAGATGCAGAGTTATGGTGAGTTGATAACTATAATTTTAACTACATTAATGGCATCAAAGACTAATTTTATTATGATTAATACATGACTGAGATATATCAACAGAAAAGGGTAGCTAACGGGGCAAGTATAGCTACAAATTCAATTTTGTAATGGCATATTTGGAGGAAAACATTTTGCCCCTTAGTCTGTTATATTGTGGAATGAAATGATATTATAAATTCATTGATAATATCTTTTTGTTGTGATCCAAAGGCATTGACGAACTAAAATTACATTTGTATTTTATACAAAAGAGTTCCAGTTTTCCAGAATTTACATACTTCTGTGGTCTACAACCAATAGGTTTTTTAGATGTGATGGTTAAGAAAATGGTGGATGATGTCAAGTTGGGTACGGTAATTACTTATAAAACTTCTGCCAGTAACAGCTTATTATATTTTCATAGCATGCATCCACTGCATTTAAATAGAAATGCAGTCAAAAATCTGATAATTAGGGTACAGCACCTCACAAATGAGTAGAAATAAGCTGACAGTCTAATTAGGGCCTTATATGATAAGTTTATCATTAGAGGGTACCCTAAGGGAGTCATTACTGAGGCTGAGAATGAGGTAAGATCTAATGTGAAGACTGGAAAGTTGTGATGCCTTTGGTTTACTCCACAGACAGTAATAATATTAAAGACATTATTTGTAATCATTGGGTTATATGTAGGGCACTCTACGATATACATCAAACTTTGGGTGATAACCCTTTGTTCATTAACATAAGAGGAAGAAATTTTAAACAAAATTTTGAATCTGGTTTTATCACACATAAAGATGCAGTGGCAAAGGTGGGTACCTTTAAATGCATGAATTGAAACATATGCTGTTTTTTATCAAGTGGTCTCAGTTTTTATTGTAAGGCTACTGAAATAAGTTATAGAACACCAGGGTGCTTCACATGCAATAGTGAGTATGCTGTGTATGTGGCAATTTGTACTTTATGTGAATGCTTTTTTTCTGGCCAAATAAGTTGTAAAATCAAACAAAGATGTGATGTCCATTAGCTCAAGTTGTTGAGCAATAGGCCAATGTGAATCTTTCATGAATATGTGTGGGTTTGAATCTCTTTGTAGACTAGGGATTGGGGGTTGGCGTAATGATTAAGGTGTTCACCTCACAAACACAAAGTACAGAGTTTGATTCTCACCTTTAATAGGGAAATTGGCTAGGCTTAAAATATGTTTATACAGGAGGCAGGGATGACAAACTGGAATATAAAGAGTTAATATAGCAGATGAAGTTGCAGTCACATGTATGCCCAGGTTTAAATGATAGCATCAGTTATTAAGCTAGGTTAAAAAGGAAGGAAATTTTGATTTTAATTCAATTTAATATTTTGTACTTTTATAATTGGGAAGATAAGTTAATTTTGATCTTAGGTCATATGACTCTCTATTGAGAGTATAATTAGAAAACTTTTTTTTAGAGTTTGTGTTATCTGATGAGGTTTTCACTGTGTTCTAAAAATAAATTGATTTTAAGGCAGCATATTCCACTGTTTTTTCACCTGCCTTTTTAGAATTTTGTGTTGGATATATCCCATATAAGGAAGCCACTGTTTTGTTTTTTACTTTTTTCTTTTGCTATAAAGTCAAAGCAAATGTCAAGAGTCTATGGTTGACTTAGCTTGAAGACAACTGCAGGGTAGCAGATGACTGCAAGCTGGGAGAAGTCACTGAATTTCCCAAAGACTCCATGATCTTACAGAAAGCTTTGTCCCACACAGATAACTAGTGTCAGAGTCCTGGACTAAAGCTAAATGCCAAAAAGCCTTTTGGGTTGGGTTGCTATGGAAGGAGTTTAATTAGATCAGTTTTCTAAATCTGTGGCATGATGTTTTGTGTGGGACATAGGTTATATGTGTGGTTGAAATGGAAAATGCAAAAAAATGATTATTTGTCTTTTATCTTGGACAACGGACTTCCCCAGGAAACTATCACATTAACAATACACCCCTAAGACCAGAACCAGTAGTTAGAGATTTGGGAACATACATAGACTGTGGCCTATCATTCTTCCACCATATTTCCATAGTTGTAAGGAAGTCCTTCAATACTGGACAGATTATAAGAAGAGGGATAGATTTTAGGACCATATATGTCATTGTCTTAATTAATTCAGCCCTTAGTAGGCCAGTTATTGAATTTAATGTTTATGCACATGTCCAGACATTTGCAACAGCTAGACTGACCACAGAGTTTCTTACAAAAAGAATACTTAGCCTAAAGCACATGTCTTACATGGACTGTCTAAAAACCCTGCCACTATACTAAGTCTTATACAGACTACTAAGAAGCGACCTATGCTTGGCTTATAAGGCATCCTCAGACACAATAATTATGGACCTACTCCACATCCACAAGGCTAATGGTACCAGGAACACCTCATCCAGGGACCTATACCTCTTCTACAACATAAACAGAACATTTTGGAGGAAGAGGTAGATATCTCAGGAGATACTAATACTTTGGACAGACTTCTCATTCACATAAAGCAGGGCTCATTTATGTCCCTGCTCAAGTGTAATTTAAACCAAAGGATGGGGAATAGTACATTTATCCTAGAACTGACTCCTAATGGACAGAGGCTGTAGTTAAGTGCCCTGCCTTAAAGTAGGGCTTCCCCTTTGACCATAACAATTAATCATTTATAAATTAAAATTATTTAAATAAAAATATGGCAAGGATAGTTGAACACATATGGGATAAGGTAGCTAGGCAACAAACAGGTAACATGGCTAGGCTTAAAATGTCTTGAAAGGGATGATAGTATAGTATTCTCCAATGAACCTTTAAAAATTGATGCAAGAACAGTGTTGTCATATTATAGTAATAACAGAAATGGGAAATGTTGCATTCAAAATTATGACTGAGATTAGAACATAACAGGATTGATAGTTATTATTACAGAGAGGGAGGATGAAATAAAAAAGAGGTGGTGAAGCCCTGTATAATAGGAAAGTGGTTAAAGCAGTAGGATATAAGAAGGAAGAATGTATGAGAGGAGGTAGTGTGGAACATTGTTGAAATGACAGGACAACACTACAGTTTTCACAGGCATCATTTACAGAACCCTTCCTCTCTAACAGGAAAGAGATGAGAATTTTATATATATTACATTATTCTTAAACTGAACTTCAAGCAGTTACAGATAATACTGCCCCCGAGTCATTCTTCTCAGTATTATAGACCAGCACTTCCCCACTTCTCTTGCCAGCCTAATTGAGATGGGTGTTTTGAGACAGTGTAAGAAATGTTTCATGCTGTCTGATGATCATCTATTATTCAAACAGCATAACACAGTGTGTAAGAGATCATGACTGACATCATCATCAACCCTCTTTTTCCCCATTTTCTACATTGTGTCAGGGTGTTTGTGTCAACTGTCACCATCCGTATATTCAGTGCCACCGTCCTCCCTTCTTTGACACTCATGCCCGATTGTTGTACGTCTTCTCTCAAAACAATCCACGCAGCTCTTTGCTGGACACACTTATTTCCTCTTGCCTTCTTCCCATCTGTCCCAAATCTTCTTCACCAGATTGTCTTCTGGTTTTCTTCACATGTTCCCAAACCACTGTAATCTGTTCTCTTTGACTTTTTCTGTAATTGAAGCTACTTTGGCTTCTGTTGTTATGTCCTCATTTCTTCATCTGTCACACAGTGTGCATCCTATCCCCCTTCTCAGGCATTTCATCTTCATCACCTGTAGCTTCCTTAACTGCTCTACCTTTAGTGCCCAGGTTTCTGTTCCATACAGTAATACTGCTCACACAACTATTTTATACACCTTACTTTTCAGCTTCCCTGGCATTCTTCTGTCACATACTACACATGACATTCGGTGCCATTTGGTTGCAGCCCCTCTGATTTTAGCTTTGACCTCCTCATTCAGACTTCCCTTCTCCTCAACCAACCCTCCCAGATACTTGAAGTTGTTAACCTGTTTCACTATTTTGCCTTCTATCTCAATTCTCAGCTTCTTCTAAATTCCACTATTTGCTGCCATTACACCTGTCTTATCTGTACTCAGTTTCATCCCATAAGCCTTCAGATTTACATTCCATTTCCCTATACTTTGCTGAAATTCTTGTTTAGAGTCTGCCTGTAATGCCACAAAGTCTGTATACAGCAACTTTGTTGATCTGTCCCCTTCAGCCTGTTTGCTAATGTAGTTCATCATCAGTATGAAGAGCAGTAGGGTCAGAGCTGAACGCGTGGTGTACCCTGCTCTCACTGGGAACCCCTCTGTGAGACTGAACACTGTTTGTACTTGAGTCATTGGGTCCTTATACCTAGCCTGCACTAATTCCAATAATGTGTCTGGGACTTCGAACCACAACAGGACTGCTCAAATCAGTTTTCTTGGGACCTTGTCATATGCTTTCTCCAAATCTAGACATGACCAGTTGAACTGTTTTCCTCATTTCTAACTTCTTCTCAGCTTTCCTTCCTACTGCAAACATCAGGTCAGTTGTGCTGCATTCTGATTTGAATTTGAACTGCTCATCTCACATCTTACTTTCTACTACTCTGCTTATTCATGTATCAGTCATCCTGTCTATAACTTTCATGCAATGTTCCATTTGTTCTTGAGCACTGACATTAATGTTCTTATTTTCCAGTCATCTGTGATACTCCTTTCTCTCCACACTGCTATGAATACCCTCACAAGCCATTTTTCCACTATCTCACCCAGCATCCTTATTGTATCTGCTGTGACTTCATCTGAGCCTGCTGCTTTCCCTGACTCAGTTTCCTTAGTGCTGTTTTTACTTCTATGGTGGGATCTTCCTCTTCTCTTATTGTAGGCTTTGTCTGGGGCAGTACAGCTTCTATGGGCTTTTCTTCATTCAGAAGCTGCTGGAAGTACACCTTCTGTATGCCTTTGATGTCCTGTGGACTGGTGGCATCTGTTATAAAGGGTGTCTGACTATCTTCTTTATATTTCTGTCTTTGCCTTGCAACCTGACATAGTTTTTTTATACCAAATGCTGACTTACTTTCCAGAAGCTGGTAGACTGCCTCCAATGCCCTCTTTTCTTAGCTTCTTTGCTGGCCAACCAGTGTTATTTCCTTGCCTGGTCCATCTTTTCTATCCACCACTTTTTCCTGCTCTCCTTCTTTCTTTTGATGACTTCCTGGATTGCTGCATTCCAACACCATCTTTCTTTGTGTATCATATTTCCATACCTGGCTCAGCTGCATATCTGTTCTTTACTTCTCACACATGGTGTTTTGAGGTGCTGCTATTTTTCTTCAACTCCACCTAGTTTCTCTTCTTGAGGTACTAGAGCCCTGAGTAATTCCTCAAAATGTTCTCTCTCTCCAGTCAACTTCCAGGTCTTCAGCATGGTCTCTGTTGATCTTAGAGTCTTCTCTGACCATTTCTTGCAGCTGATTGTGGCAACCAGTGGTTTATGTTGTGGGCCAACTGTTTCACTGGGGATGACTTTGTAATCATTGATCCTACCCCAGTGCCATTTCCTTACTAGCAGGAATTCTAACTGAGTTACATGTTGGCCAGTGCTGTTTGTGATCTTGTGACTGTTTCTCTTTCTGAACCATGTGCTGATTACTATCAAGCCATTTGCCAGACAGAAGTCTAGAATGGCCTCCCCTTCTTTATTCCTGTTGCCTCACCATTGTGGACCAAGGCAGTCCTCATATCCAGTTATGTCTGTCCTGATATGTACATTCACATCACCCATTATTAAAACCAGTTAATTTGTCCTGTTTTATCTAGTAGGTTCGGCAACTGCTGTCTGAATGCACTCTTTTCCTCACTATCACAGCCCTGTTGTGGCACATAGGCTGATATTAGGAATACTGCCCTATCATTAGGGATGAAGTCTGATTGCCATGTGTCTGTCACTAATTCTGATGATATCCCTCACTGTCTTCTGAAGCTTCTGCCTCACCACAATGTCCACACCATTTTTAGCCTGTCCTCCTCCTGAGTAGTAGACTTTGGATCCCAAGCCAAGTGTCTTTGTTGCACTGCCCTTCTGTCTTGTCTTAAGGATACATTGGCTGTCCAGCCTTCTCCTTACCATCATGAGACCCATTTCCAAGCTGCATCATGTCAGTGAACCTACACTGAGTGAGGCAATTCTTACTTCATGTTTAGCAGGTTAATTGGTTTTACTAAAAAACAATAAAAGCTGGAGCCAAACCATGCTGTGAACAATATAGAATCTATACTGGTGCTTCTGGTACCTCGGCTGAATGCCTTCAAGGAATAAAATCAAATACCTCCCACAGTCATTAAATACTGGTGCAACCAACCAATTACACAATTAGCAAGTGTAAATCAGGGTAATTATAACAATAAAATAAAGAAGCAGTACACAAAATGTATACAAAAAATCAAAACATTGTAATTCTTAAATACCTGTTAAACATGGCTAAAATAATTGATATTATTAAATGTTTTTAAACATTTTTAAGCATTTAAATTCACCTCCAAGTTCATACCCCTAGGTTGCAAAGTTCTGTAATTTTTAATGAATTTGCTTTCCATTTCATGTAATATACAAATGAGGTTCCCACTCTGTCGAAAAGTGGTCTAGTAAGAATACTGAAGAAAAAGCTCACATATGAACCTCCATGTGCTTTGTGGAAATGTTCTGCTATGGGACTATCCAAATTACATGTTCTCATATCCCTGAGATGCTCAAGTATATGTATCTTGGCCATGCACTTGGTCTGGCCATTTTACCATTTGGTTGGTGTACAACCACACCCCACTTTGAATATGACTCCACAAGAAGTGCAAAAAAATCCATCCGTAGACTTGAAGAATCTTCCATTGATCTTAATGCCAGAAATGTTCTTAATTGTCGTACACACTTTGCTTTGTCTAGAACAAATACCTATCTTCTAGTATAAAAGAAAATTATGTGATTTTTTTGTATTTCTCAATCATTATCATGTATAATGTACTATATGTATTTCCTTACAACAAGAACTTGTTAATAACTACTGTATATATGCTCACATGTATTTCTTTCATGGATGCCCATATGTATTCTTATATATTTGCTTATATGTTTGCTTATATTTTTTCTCATGTACTTATTGTTATATGGAGCTTTTCTCATGGGCCTCCGCTGAAAATGGACCTGTATCCAGTTGGACTTTCCCGGTTAAATGTAAAATAAAAAAAAAAAAGAAATAAAAAAATAATAATATCAACAGGGTTTATAGTAAAAGGAAAATAATTTTGACCAAACATAACATTTGTAATTAATGTTAGTGCCCTTGTCACTGAAATAAATAGGTTATGGATTGCAAAGTGTGTGTGTGGGGGGTGGGGGTGACAACTTTGGCCATGCAGAATATAATCATGTTGTTCAAATTTTCTATAAATCTTTGTCTATATAGTACCATTACTCATGTCTTCTATTGTAATATCTAAAAAAATCACATTTGTTCCCACTTGCAGGCCATCAAAGCAAATACCAAATCTATGTCGCCTCACAGTAAGATGCTGTCCGGTTCGACTTTCAGAGCGTCTTCTGCATGGAGACATGTGTGAATGGGCGTACCTTCGTTGAAGGTTGTGCATCAGGGCTGGCAACTTGGTACGTAAAAATCAACTGCTAATAATTAGCGGCCCGGAGTTCTGCTGTGGCGACCCCTAACCGGGAAAAGCCGAAAGTCACAACAACATTCTTATGTAAACCTTCTATGAATTCTCTTACACTATCACGTCCCCCATCACAAATAAAAATTAAATCATCTATAAACCTAAAATATTTAACAACAAACTCACTAAAAAAATCATCACTATAAATATATTTTTAGTTATGTTCATAATCTCAAAAGCACAATGAAGCAATGTGCTGAGCTAATTGAGAACAATGTTACATACACTGAGACTGAAGATATAGCTAACCTGCTGGCTGAAAAATGTAGCTCTAACTTTACCCGTCTCCCCTATGTCTGTCCCTCAACATATACCTAAAACTGGCTCACCTTCAGCTATCACACAAGACCAAAATCTAGAAGTGCTATCAAAACATAAAAATACTGTATCAATGGGTCCTAACAGTATCCCTGGATGCAGCTTAAATAGTATGAAGCACAATTTAGCTACACCCCTAACAACACTTTCAATCTCAACCTCCATACAGGTTTTCTACCAAATGAATGGAGAACAGCTACTGTCATTCCCCTGCATAAGGGAGGACCTTTCACAGACCCAGGCAATTACAGAACCATAAGTCTGTCCAGCTTCATATGCAAAGCCATAGAAAAACTTATCATGGAATTAATTAATCAGGACATAGAGAACCTCCAAACACTATGCCTGTCGCAGTTTAGATTTGTCAAGGGCAGGTCATGCTCACTCAACCTGGTGGATTTTTTTGAAAAGGCCACCAAAGCAATGAATGAAGGCAAAATGGTAGGCACCGCATACCTCAGCCTGGCCAAGGCTTTTGACACAATTCTTCACTCAAGCTTAGTAAAAAAGATAAATGAACTGGTAATAAACCTCTACATTACCGGTTGAATTGCCAACTGGTTCATAAATAGGACACAGATAATCGAAATAGAAGTTACCTCCTCAAAGAGACCAGTCACCAGTAGATTCCCCCTGGGTTCTGTACTGGAAAATCTCCTATTTAGCATCTGCTTTTCTGAACTAAAAGCCAACACCAAAGGGCTCCGGCTGACTAAGTTTTCAGATGACTGTAAGTTAGAAGCAGTCATTGAATCCCCAAATGACTTAGCCATCCTACAGGAAGATTTGCCTCAAATAAAAAACTGGTGTCAAAATCATGGTCTGAAACTACATGCGAAAAAATGCATTATTGTATCCTCTGGAAAATCAGCTACCTCAGGGAGCTACCACATTGACAATATGCCTCTAAGAGTTGACCCAGTTGTTTGGGATTTGGGAACTTATGTGGACAGTGACCTAACTTTTGACCAACATGTGTCTATTGTTGTAAGACAGTCCTTCTGTATAGCACAGCTTATAAACAAAATGATTGTGTCTGGATCTTTAGGCCAGTCATTGAATATAATGCCTCATTTGGCATGTATCTGTCTAGACATATGCAACAACTGGAACACCTACAGAGATACCTTACTAAAAGGATACAAGGCCTATACAACATGTCCTACATGGACAGACCTAAAGCCCTGTCACTAAACTCAGTATCCTACAGACTGCTAAGAGGTGACCTGTGTCTGGCATGCGAGGCATCCTCCAACACATTACTGATGAATTTCCTGTACATCAACAAATCAAATAGCATCAGAAGTACTCTCTCTATGGATCTAAATCTCTTCTGCAACATCAACAGAGTGGTTTGGAGGGACAGGTATATTGGGCAGAGGATACTGCTGCTAGGGAAAAGACTCCCCATCCACATCAAGCAAATTTGTTCCTGTCAATTTTCAAGTGCAACTTAGATCTATGGATGGGAAATAGCAAATTTACCCTGGACTTCCCCCAGTACTACTAATGGACAAATGCGGTTACCAAAGTCTTTGTCCCATACATTGGTCCCCTCAAATTATCTATGATATGATCCCACTTATTATCATTAAGGGTAATATATAATTATCAACCATGGGATGGGTAAGGCCAATCTATAACCAAATGGGATATATTATTTTGATAACAAAAAGGGAAATTGTCTAGGTTTAAAATTTCCTGCAAGGGCAGCTATCACCTGTGTGTGTGTGTGTGTGTGTGTGTGTGTGTGTGTGTGTGTGTGTGTGTGTGTGTGTGTGTGTGTGTGTGTATAAAGTATAATATATATTCCTTCAGATGAGAACTTAATGTTTGATATCCTTCAAGATGAGAATTTAAAATTAAGATATCTTTCAGAATGCAACAAAGGGGCAGGTACTGTTTACAGGTACTGAGGTTAGACTGCACTAACATTGAAGAGCAGGATCATTTTTGATAACCTGCAGCAGGAAAGCCTCAGAGAGCGCTTACTAGAAGCAAATTGTAAAATGGTCTTATATAATGGTGTTCTGAAATGAAGAATATGTGGATTTCTGATCTGAATGTGGGATGCCATTCAGGAAGAAGGGCTCAGCAGTGTTGGTATTAACAGAAAATTCCTAAGTTCATGACAACACTGAAACAACTAAAGGTTTTCAAAGGTCCAGTTCTAAGCTTTCTTACGGAGCCTAAACCATCAGTTAGGTATTACAATCACATGATTAAGTTTTCAGAACAGAAACAATGGTTCACATACCTCTCAATCTCTTAGTGCAAGAAATCTGGATAAAGCCTGACAAAATGGGGACAAAGGCCCCAAAACAGGGAGAGATTTTAAATATTGCACTTATTAACTTAGAAAGTTGCTAGCATACATTTTCTGAAGGATTTGAAGTCTGCAACTCAAATGTATGTCATTATTTGGTGACTTCAGTCTTCGGATTATCCCAGTGATTTGCCAGAAAACCACAAATTTTATGAGGAATGAACCAAAAATATTAGGCAAAAATCTGGATATTCTCCAAAAATCTGGACAGTTGAGAGGTATGATGGTTTACCCCTGGGGTTCAGATGATTTGCCCAGTACCCCTCCTTCTTGCACTCAGTTGGCCTATTCATTCCTCCAATGAGGATGAAAGCCTGGTGCATTAATGGAACCCAGGTTGTTTTTGCCAGCTAGGTCATCACTGATTCATATCTAATGTTATTCAAATTAGTAGTGCTGTTTCATCATTGCAGTTCAACAGCTGATTTCAGTTTCAGAACTCATACATTGGGACCTTTGTCAAAACAGCTCCCAGCACCACTCAGACTGCAGTCGATCATTTACTGATATTTTGCTGAAAGGCACATTAGAATGATGCAGCAAGCTTCATAACCAGATTCAGTAGCTCACGTGCTGGTACCTGTACTGACTTAATGAACTGATAATTATAACTGCTTTAGCAAAGATTCACCAGACTTTTCTATGTAGGAAAAAAAGAAAAATAAATCCCCATCTTTATCATCCGCAGAAGGGAAGGAATTCTGTGTGAGGCAGACTCCACTGTGGACTTTTTGCTTCAACCAGACTGATAACATATATTGTATCTGTAGGGTGTATATTGTGTGCATGTATATGTATGTATATATATGGGTCTACCTGAAAACATTGAATGCTAACAACGCCGACAACGAGATAACTGACAACAGAAGATCGACAATGGAGATGACCGACGATTGAAAATCCCGACGCTGAGAACACCAACATGTTAAGGTAAGTGCGTGATAGTGACGGATGTTTGGGTCAGGGTGCGGGTAAGGTAAGTGTGCGATAGTGACAAACTTTAAGGTTAGGGGCAGGTTAAGTGAGCTAGGGTTAGGGTGCGGGTAAGGTAAGTGTACGATAGTGACAGACTTTAAGGTTAGGGGCGGGTTAAGTGAGTTAGGGTTAGGGTGCGGGTAAGGTAAGTGTGCGATAGTGACAGACTTTAGGTTTAGGGGCGGGTTAAGTGAGTTAGGATTAGGGCGCAGGTTAGGGGAGTGTGCAATAGTGACGGACCTTAGGTTTAGGGTTTGGGTTAAGGTTAGTGCATATATAGTTGTGTATGTAAGGTTTAGTGTAGGTTTGTGGTGTGCTTGTGTTGTGTGTGTATTTTACGGAAAAGGTATTTGTTTTGTTTTGTTGATTGTCCAGATTGTGGTTTGTCGGGCATGTGAAGTTTCGTGTTTTTGAACTTTCGGTTTTGTGGTGTCGGTTATCTTGTTGTCGGTGTTTTTGCGTGTCAGTGTTTTCAGGTACACCCATATATATATATATGTATATATATATATATATATATATATATATATATATATATATATATATATATATATATATATATATATATGTGTGTGTGTGTGTGTGTGTATAGACATACACACCCTCACTTCACAGATGTACAACCATGGAGATAAGAATAAAGTCCAAACACACATTGAATTACTGCTGGCATGTGTACAGAAATAACATCAACGGTAATTTCTAATAGGAAAAATGATGATGGTGATCAGTATTGCGGGCTTGAATCTAAGGAGTTTAAGCCTTGCTTACTTTACATTCGACTAAGTTGCAGGGTGACATTATTGAAGGAAGCTCCAAACAACCTAAAGGAATGTATACACACACACACACACACACACACACACACACACACACACACACACACACACACACCTTATGGTGACATAATGAGACTCTTGAATTAGTGAGGATGGTTGCTGACAGACTGTAGAGAGTGGCTGCATTTTTTTGTTTTTTTTCCTTCCTCATAATTCTTTGAAAATCATCTTGTAGGTGATCCTGCAGTCAGTTGATGGAGGTGTGCTGCTTGATAGTGGTTACTTAACGTTCATGAGTATGAAGTTAATCTGTCCACTGCTGCTGTCTATGGCCACAGACCGTGTTGTGTTTTTTTTTTTGGCAACTTGTGGCTGTGCAGAGCTGCTGAATCCTTGCTATTTTCTTGTCTCCTGCTGGTGTAGTAGTCTTGCAGACAATGTTGAAGAGGACCTGGAGAATGAGAATGCTGTTTTGGCATTATGAAAACTCATTCATTTTCCTGAGCAGATCTGTGTAGGAGAGATTTATGACCTGTGGTTATTGATTTGCATTTTAGAATTTTGGTGCAAGATCTCAAATACTTTTTTTCAGATGACTCTTAAAACTGTGGGCCGGATTCATGAAGGCTTGCACGGAGTCTAAGAGTAGAGTAAGACTCCATGCAGCCAACATGTCTGCCGAGCGATCCAGGAACAGCTGGTAGAGGCGTGCAAGAGAGCCCCTAAAACGACTCTTACATGGACAGGGCTAGGATATGTAAATTACCTCACTTGCTGGCGAAAGCTATGCAAATGAGGTAAATTTGCGATCCAGGAAACCCAAACCTGTCTGAGTAAGAGTAGTGTTATTTGCAGAAATTTACTCCATTGACAACTGAGTACCATTCTGCAAATAGCAAAACGGAGCCGTGACAGCTCCAAAAAAAGGATGCATCCACTTGAGAAAGCATGCCAATGTCCACAAATATGGCCATTGGCAATGTTTCCCGTTGCAAAATAAAAATAAAATATATATTTTTTTTATCCCGATCTCCGAAGTTTAAGCGTAGTGCAGTGCTGCGCAAATGTGCTGCGCTCTAAAAACCAGAAAACCAATAATTAAAATCTACAAATATGGATTTTATTGTAATTCTTAATTTACAATGCAAGGGAATGGCAGGCTGAAGACAACATGGCTACCGAGTAGAGGTTGCTAAGGGGGGAAGCTCAGTCTAAGAGATGTAACCAAGCATTAGTAGGCAATCCTATGCAAATGAGGGTAAAGATAGTGAATCCCAAGTTTACATAGCAAATGAGCACAGTCAGTGGAGTGTAGGAGTAAGATAAGGGGAGTATCAGAGTAGAAGATAGGTGACATCACGAGGAGGGTATGTATGAAAGAAGTTAAGCTCATTGGAGCAGAGTGGCATGTGTTAGCTGTCAGTTACTCATCACTGGAAGAGGTGTGTTAACAGGTACCCTAGCTAAAGGCAAGAAATTGAAGGTGTATGCCGTGGATAAACTAAAGTTTCTTGTAGAAGTGCTTGCAACATGTTTGCGCGCTGGTGCACGCTTGTATATCCGAGTAAGACTGTGTGTGCGCGTGTGCACCTGTGTGCACGCGTTTAAGCCGGAGTAAGCATGTCTAAGGTTGGTGAAATGAGTGTAAGCGCGTATGCACCTGTGTGCGCGCGTTTTAGCAAGAATTAGCAAGTTTTAGTCTGTGTAAGCATGTGTGCATGCGTGTGAGCTGGTGTGCACGTGTTTGAGCTTGTTTGTGCAGCGCTGCCCCCCTGAGGAAACAGAAAGGTAAAAGGAAGCACAATAAATAGTAGGAAGTTAACCAGGGAGAACTAGCAGAGCTAGCAGGTGAAAACAATCAGAATCAGGCAATTACACAGACAGTACACTAGCCCAGCCCAGCCCAGCACTTAAAACTCTGCAAACAACTTTCCACCATGTTTTCCTCAGAGACACTGCAACACTGCAGTAAACTAAGAGAAGTGCAAACTTAAAAAGCTTTACTGAGACAAAAAATGTTAGGGGCTGCCATTGCTGTTATAAGGTGACATATGCAACATGCTGAGAGTGGTGACAATGCAAATGCTGCTGGACAGCCCGCAGTGAGGAGACGGAGAAGAGTGTACAGGCCCAGGGTAACCTATCAGGGGCTACATGAGCTGGAGATAGTGGAGTGCTATAGAGTGGACAGAGACCTCATGCAGCAAATTGTTGAGCTGTGCAGGCCACGCCTCACACACAGAACCAACAGAGGGGAACCCATCCCAGTGGAAACCAAGGTATGTGTTGGCGTAAGAATATTAGCAACAGGTACCTTCCAGAGACCAACTGGTGATATGATGGGGATATCACAGGCATCAGCATCCAGGGTACTGCACCAGTTCCTGGATGCCATGTCAGCACATGTCGGTGATCATGTATATTTCCCCAATTCCCGTGAGGTATTGGCCAGCAATATGCGTCTCTTCCAGCAAATAGCGGAATACCCTGAGGTAGTGGGTGCAATAGACTGCATGCACATATGCATCAAAGCACCAGCCGGTGAGCGGGGTAGGGTCTACTTTAACTGCAAGGGCTTTCCCTCCATCAACTGCCAGGCCGTGTGTGATGCCCAGGGCATAATACTGAATGTGTGTGCTGGCTGCCCTGGAAGCTACCATGATTCCCATATCTGGCATCTGACACTGCTGTACCAGACATTTGCCAATGGGGACATCCCTCATGGTCACTTAGTGGGGGATGCTGGCTATGCACTGGAGCCGTGGCTGATGATACCCATCAGAAATGCACACACACCTGAACAGGAATGCCATAATGAGGCACACGCACAAACATGAAATGTAATCGAGCGTGTGTTTGGGATGCTCAAGTCACAGTTCCGGTGCCTGGACACATCTGGTGGAGCCTTGCAGTACTCACCAACTACATGTGCCCAAATTATCATGGTATGTGCTGTGCTACATAATATGATCCTGCAAAAACAGCTACAGCAGGAGCAGCATAGGGCCGGGCCAAACAGCCCCCCACCATTGCCAAGGCCATCACAGGCACAGCATGACTCAGAGGAGGAACAACCTGAGCCTGCCCCAGTAGGCAGAAGGAGGCATGCCCAGTATACTTTGGCCTTGGCAAAGAGGCAACGCATAGCACATACACTTGCTCAGTAGGAACCCTGGAAATGATACCTCTCTCTGACTCGCACATATAGTAAAAGGGATGCCTAACTTGACACTACCTGTTTTCAAACATGTATAGGGAGTGTAGTATGTGCATCTGACATAGGCAGCCCTGCAGCACCACCTGAGGCATGATTGCCATGTGTTAAGCAATATAAAGCAGTGCTAAACAGTTTTTACCACTATTTAGTATTTGTAAACAAAATTGCACACAATAACTAGCACAACTTTGGTCAATGTTGAGCAATATTGGGCAATGTTCAGCAATGTTGGTTAACGTTGAGCAATGTTGGGCAAGCTTGGTCAAAGTTGAGCAAAAGCAGGTAAACATGCTCATATTTGCTCTACTGGTCCTTAAGCAGTCTGGTCTGCCCAGTATGAAAATATAAAGCAGTGACAGGCCTCGAACCCAGAATACTATGCACTATAGTCATAGTACTGAACCACTAAACCATGACAGTATTTCGCTGGTCAGCCTGTATGAAGAAATGTTGATAAGTCTATGCAAAGTATCTCATGGAAACCCTGCAGGCACAGCATAATCCCTGTCGAGTTATGACACAAAGGTGAGCCCTGCAGTAAAAATATAACCTGATTTTCAACACACATATAGTATAATTGTTAATATTGGGCATGTTTACACACATTAACAAATGTACTGGACTTCAGACAGCAACATACTGAAAGGTCACACTGGGCATGCTCATACAGTTAGGCCATGTCTGAGTACAACAGTGGGCTACACATATCCGGCAGTTGCATGTGTTAACCCAGGAACCTCTCACTATTCACCAATCCACCTTGTGCACACAGTTATATGACAACAGACACATATATAATATATTGGAACCCTGTCATAATCTAATATGTACTACAGATACTTAGGTTGTTCATAGAAAGTGGGAAAGCAAAGAAGAAACAAAACCTGCAATCAGTATCATCAATAAACAATGTGCACTCTAAACATTATCATAGGTTCATAGGTTGATACTAGACTATCTGCCCTAGGGCATTTATAAGCTTAGCTATAGTGCATTTGGCTTTCGCCACCCTGTTAGATTAGTAGACTGTGCCTGTGAATAGTAGGTCACACAAGATAGCCCTTTTACGGTTAGTTTATTGTGCCTCTGTCTAGCAGGGACCCAGAAGAGATCCCAGGGGTAAACATACGATCACCCATCCACTCATCAAGATTTCTCCTGTAGAGGGTCAGTGAGGGGCTCTGCCTAAGCGGGACTGGGATTTCATTCCATAGTTTGGGGAGCCCCTGGGATATGAATCTGTCCCTCCAGCATGTCCTATTAATTTCTGTGCTGAGGTTTAAGTCCCTGGAGTGTGTAGCTCTAAGGGATTCGGATATCCTGAGGTGGAGCATGTCCATTAATTCTGGGTTGGGCATGGCTTTATACATCAGGCACAGATCGCATCTGAGTAGGCGGTAAGCAACTGAGTAGAGCTGGAGTTACTTTAGCCAAACTGTGCAGGGCATCTGTGTGAGTCCCTAGATCCACTTGGTGAGGTACTTTTGTGGCCATTACAGTTGCTGCAGGTGTCGGGTAAGGTACATCCCAAATGGGGCATTGCATCCAGTCATGGGCCTGATGAGTATAGGGACACAGTGACCTCTCTTGATCTAGATGTGAAACCTTTCGGGATAAGGTTGGCTATATAGAATGTTTGTCTAACCACTTTGGCAACGTGATTGTCAAAGGTGAGATTACTATCTACTCGGGTCCCCAAATCCCTAATAACTTCTTCCGTACTTAATGGATTACCACCTATATGGTAATGTGTGGGCACTTTGTTATTCCCAAAGGGGATGACTATGCATTCAATGGCATTTAACTTTAGGCCATGGCTCCTGCACCAGTTATCCATCTCTGTGAGACCCTTTTGGAGGATGCTTGTGCCAACTGGAGAGTCGATTATGGCACCCATTTTGTAGTCATCTGCGAACTTGGTCAGCCATAGTCCTCCTGTGTTAGCCTGTACATCAGAGAAATATATACTGAACAAGAGAGGTCCCAGGACTGCACTTTGTGGGACGCCACTTGTAACTGGTGTAGAGTCAGACATGGCACCTGCACTTCTGACCATTTGGGTGCTATCCCTGATCCAGTTTGCAATCCATCTTGAGACATATGTGTTGATATCTAAGCTGGTGAGCTTATTTATGATGCCTGAGTGGGGTATTGTGTTGAAGGGTTTTGCGAGGTCCAGGTAGGCTGTGTGGATTACCTTCCCTATGTCTATGGACCTGGTAACTCTTTAAAGAAGTTGACCAGGTTCAAGAGGCAAGATCTGCCCTCAACAAAGCCAAATTGGGTAGGATCCAGTGTTTGTAGGTTCACGATGTCTTTGTTTATGAGTTCCATGATGATACGCTCCATAGCTTTGCAGACCAGGCTAGTTAGGCTTATGGGGCGATAGTGTCCGGGATCCATTGTGGCACCACCTTTGTGGAATGGGACCACTGTTGCTGTACGCCATTCCTTGGGTACATATCCTGTAGTAAGTCTGATACTGAACAGTGACTTTATGTGAGGGTTAAGTCCTTCATGAAGCTCGTGTAAGATGCAGGCCAGGACACCATCCGGTCCCATTGATGCTGTGTTTTCTGCTTTGGAGAGGGCAGCTCTCACCTGTTCATCTGTGATGTCAGGGAGGCTACACTCTGTTGGGATGGACATTTGCTCTTTAGGGGGGATGGAGGGGAGACATTTGCACTGAACCTGTCTGCCAGGATGTTGGCAATGTCTGTGGGTTCAGTGTAGTTTTCGTCATTTTGCACTAACTCACAGCATATCTGGGAGTTGCCACCCAGGTTCCTGACATAACTAAAGAAGGCCTTGTGAGTGTCCTTAGTGTCTGGTGCAATTTTCCTTTCGAAGCTGGCCTTAGATGAATTCATGAGTGATCGTAGCTTCTTGCTAGTACTGATCAGAGATGCCTTCCCTTTTTGGGATTGTGCTCTATCATGTAGTAGCCTCCTCCTTTTGTTGTATAGCTTATTTATGGCCGGGGTCCACCAGACAGGTCCCCTGCCTTTGGAGGAGTGAGTCTTGTTTTTATTTGGGATAGCATGATCCATGCATTCCAGTAGGTGTCCATAGAATGCGTTTGTAAAGGATTCTGCGGTTTGAGCCGTATTTACCACTGTCCTGGGGTCTTTGAAGGATACCACCTCGGTTTTGAGAAGTGTGACATTTGCTTTTGAGAAGTTCTTCACCGAGATTACCTTGGATGGGGGTGGGGACAGGATATGGATGTCCAGTGAGATAAATGTATGGTCTGACCTTACCAATGAGGGGTATACCTCTGGTGTGGAACATACAGTCCCCATGTTGGTGATGACCAGGTCCAATATGTTTTCCCCTCTTGTGGGGGTGGTGACCAGTTGTGCCATAGCATTTGAGTTTATAAATTCTAGCAACCATTGGGTGAGGGTGTTGGGGCTTGAGTAGTATTCCCAGTCAATGTTTGGGTAGTTGAAGTCACCCAATATAATGGTGTTTGGAGAGACCTTCATGTTCTCCAGTGTTCTTAGGAAAGCTGAGTGGGGTTCCTGAGTTTGGGAGGGTGGTCTGTAGCTGGCTACAAACTGAAAGGCAGTTTTGCCCACTGTTAGTTGCACATGTATGGTCTCCGATGCTTCCTGCAGTGCTAACCTGGAGATATGTGTATCTGTGATGTATATGGATACTTCCCCTATTTTTGTTGGTCGGTCAGAGTTTTGTGGCCAAAAAGCATGGTATGAAGTATAGCCTGGTAGTGCTGTGGTGCTTTCGGGAGCCTTGAACCAGGTGTCTGTTACTGCACAGATATCGATATTCTCCATACAGAGGAGAGCCTTGAGTACGTGCATTTTGAGGTTTAGACATCTGGCATTGAACAGCATTACCCTTAGTTTCTTTTACCTTGTATTGTCTATGGAGGTGGGTTTGTCTTTTGAGCCTTGCCTAAAAAAGGCACTATGGGGGTGGCAAGAGCCTTAGCCAGTATTCGAAAGCCCAGGGGTGACAGGTGCAAGCCGTCCCCAGTGAAGCAACGTGGCATGCCAAGTATGTCATCCCAGGCTGACAGACACTGGATCCCCTTTGAATGACACCAATATGTTAGCCAACTGTTAAAATTGATCATTTTGTCTTTATACTGTGGCATCATTCTTGGTGAGGGTAAGATGCTACACAAGATCAGGGTCATACCGGCCTGGGCTACATGATCAGAGAGCTCCTCTATGTCTCTTTTGTGTAGTCCAGGGAGGAACGTCTGAGGTCATTCACACCAGCATGGACAATGATGGAGCCATATTTGTACTTGCTTTGGAGTGACCTGAGTGCATGTGTTATGTGGTGGATCCTGGCACCCGACAGACAGCTCAAAGTGACCTCATTGTTCAGCCTGGTGAGTGGGACGTCAGTGTGTCTGACAATAGAGTCACCTATTACAAGTGTATTAGGTGTGTTGTTTAGCCTTAAGGGCAGTGACTGTGTGGCACACTGACTTTGTGAACTATGTGATATGTGGGTATTGTTGTGGGGTAGCAGTTGTTTGGGTGTCTGCTTTGGAGGTCTCTGCTGCTTAGGCAGATTTTTAATTAGAGCCTCCGAGTATGTTTTTGTGTTGTAATGTGTTTTGTTTGCTGTTGCTATAGGACTATGTGAGACTGGATTTGTGGTGTGTGTGGTTACCTTCACCACGTGATAGACTGTGCCAGTCATGGGTTGAGAGAGCTCAGCCTCCTGTTTGTCTATATAGTTGCATCTCTCACATATATCTGTGTTTGTCTGGAGGAGGAGAGGGTTGTCTGTGTACATAAGGCAGTTGTAACATTGCCTCAAAATTAAATCAAGAAATACGAAAAAAAAACTGTTAAACGTTCAAAGAGGAACCAAACAGGATTGCCTCAAAATTCCCATATTCACCAGCTGGACTGGAGAGTACACACAAAACTGACCTTTGGACATGTCAGGATATTATGATGAAATACTCTTTTGACTGATCAAAAAGGTTCAATAGGGTGTTAAGTGTGTAAAAAGAGTATAACAGGGGTTTAGTGCTTAGGTTTGTCAGTGTTTTGGAAAGATTATCTGTGAAGGAGTCCAGACAGAACCATGACACTTCCTTCTGCTATGTCATAAATAGCAATGTACACTCATATATGTCCTGAGTCAGGGCCAACTGTACATGACTGACAATGCCAACATCCTGTCAGACAGGCCCATACATACATACCCACCTCCCACTGACAAAAGGCCCTATCATCATACCAGGAGATATCACATGTAGAATGGGTAAACAGCTCCTTCCAAAGCTGAAAACATGGCATCAATTGGATTACATTGTTTCCCTATATGTGTCATAAGTGAACTGCAGAACAAACAGACCCTGCACCTGAACAGTCTGTTGAGCCTCACCCTCTCTACAGGATATGAAACTGTTGAATGGGTTACAGCAACATATGGCACACCCCACAAGTGTTGGTGCACAACAGACCATGGGAACTATAGTCCTATAAGCCTATGAAGTCTGATCTGCAAGGCCATGGAGTCCATCATGATTGAAGTCATAAACAGAGCTATTGGAAGCCGACAAACACACAACCCTACCAACTTTGGTTTGTTCATGGCCAGATCATGGTTCCCAAACCTGCTAGAGTGTTTTCAAGGCAGCCACCCAGGACATACATCGCTGAAAGGAGCTACACATGTCCCACATAGACTTTGAATAGCCCTTTTCCAACATCCCAGACACATGTCGTATCCACAAAATCAACAATCTGTGCATAAATATGTATTGTCATATGATGGATTGGCAATTGGTCCACAGATAGATCACACAAGCTAAGAATTGTGGAGTCCTGTTCAAGCTGTTAACACCTGCTGTCCCACATGGTTCAGTCCTGGGATTGCATAAAACAAAGTGCACACACATTACCATGTCCAGTCTGATGATGTCAGCATCCTACAAATATAGCAGGAGAAAACAAGCCACCCAGTAAAACATATAGCACGTTGTGTTAATGTGTAGCTCTCTAGTATCATAACATAGTTTGGTAGGGGTTTGAATCCTGCAATTGCTGAGCGTGTGGAGGGGTGTGTGTGTGATTTACTTTGAGAGGAGTGCCCTTTTTGGAGACTAGGAAACACATTAAAAGAGGTAAATGCCTCTTTGGCAAGTCTGATGATGTCAGTATCCCACAAATAAAGTAGTGGAAAAGAAAACTCCCAGTAAAGCATATAGTGCGTCATGTTAATGCATATCTCTCTAGTATAATAACATCGTTCGGTAGGGTTTTGAATCCTGCAATTGCTGAGTGTGGGTGTGTGTGTGTGATTTCCTTTGAGAGGAGAGCCCTTTTTGGAGACTAGGAAAACACATTAAAAGAGGTAAATTCCTCTTTGGCAAGTCTGATGATGTCAGTATCCCACAAATACAGCAGTGGAAAAGAAAACTCCCAGTAAAGCATAAAGGCGCGTCGTGTTAATGCGTATCTCTCTAGTATCATAACATAGTTAGGTAGGGATTTGAATCCTGCAATTGCTCAGTATGTGTGTGTGGAGGGGTGTATGTGCGTGATGTCCTTTGAGAGGAGTGCCCTTTTTGGAGACTAGGAAAACACATTAAAAGAGATAAATTCCCCTTTGGCAAATCTGATAATGTCAGTATCCCACATATACAGCAGTGGAAAACAAAACTCCCAATAAAGCATATAGTGCATTGTGTTAATGTGTATTTCTCTAGTATCATAACATAGTTAGGTAGGGTTTTGAATCCTGCAATTGCTGAGTGTGTGTGTGTGATACTGTTGGTCAATGTGTTGTGAGTTTTGCTTTTACTACTGTATGACATATCAGTAAAACAACAGTATGTGCATTGCACACTTCAGGTATCTGTGTGGCAAATACATATATGTACATGTGACCTCAATTAGTTCATAGGTGTGAAGCCTGCTTTCTACATGAATGCATCTGTTACCATTGACAGTTTGTGCTGCTGCTTCTCAGACCTTAGGTCACATATGTATGTTTGTGACAAGGCCAACCACTGTAGTGATTTGTGGCCTAGGTCATCTGTGTCACACATACCCATGACAGTTTCTATAGAATAGTGTGAGTGAGATTTCATGCCTGGGGTATATTTCAGACATGTTCAAACACAACAAAGTCTGTCAATAATGGGCATTCATTATAGGTGTACAACAACTTTGTGGATATGCATACAGACCCCTTATTGCTTATGTGATACACAGAGGGACATCAGAATACCTTTGGAAATGTGAATACCAAAGGACAGAGGACATAACATGTGGCTCTATGTACACATCGGTACCCCTTCTACATGTTGTGGGCTACTACCTATGTGGTACTGTCAGGATACTATGTTTAGTAAATGTGGATGACTATGCTATAGTTGGCTTATAGCTTTACAGCATGGGTTGATCAACAGGTATCTGTCTGTATGATACCCTTGAGGAGGATAAGTGTCTCATACGGAGAATGCATTGTAGGCCACTGTATGCATTACCAGATGTGGACGGACATATCCCTAGTGTGCTTGCTTATACCTAAGACGGCTACATGCCAAACAGGAGTGGTCCCAGGAATGGGTGGCAGTCAATACCACTGGTTACTGGTATAGTATAGTACCAGAAGGATTCAAATGCTACTGTGTATCCTACATCTGTGTGTCAGTTGTCAAGACATCATCTAATGATTGGTTAAATTCAGGCTGTTGAGGTTATGCATACTACCAGAATGCAAACCAATGACCGATATTAACAGTATCACCCACAGCATACTGTCAAACCATGTCATACACACATGTGTACCCAAGTTGAAACATATGTGTAGAAAAATGCATACTGGCCACCAATAGAAAATATGAAGTGTTAACACTGTGTAATACAGGGCATGTCACCCTTCCCATGTGTCCACTATGCACGTACATGCAGACAGTGCACCTCCACCATGTTCACAAATGTACACCTGCAAATCTGTACTGCACACATCACACAAGTACTGTCCACTCACCAACACATGCTGCCAGAACCACACACATCAGCCAAGTGGCACATGGGTGATAATACATTTTTGGAATTAACACTGGTGTAAAGAATACTACATTGATAATCATAGCTTTAATGCATCATGCCTGCTCAGATATACCTACAAGGATATCATTACACTTTACTGTTGACAACATGCTAACATTGCTACACTGCTATTAAGTCACCCTGTGCATCAGCACCATGTTAGCCTGTTCCTGCATCAATGTTACAGATGACAGGAGGTGGCACAGTTTCATCATATGCACAGGGTGTGTTGTTGGTTTGCCAGAGCCTGACAATGACCCATCAATCGACATGTATGTGTGTGTGTGTGTGTGTGTGTGTGTGTGTGTGTGTGTGTGTGTGTGTGTGTGTGTGTGTGTGTGTGAGGGACAACAGTACAGCATGGGTCAATGTTGATGTAATGTGTGTGTGTATGTGTTAGCCCTAGGTGTTTGGTTTATGTGTGTGTGTCTGCATGCACACAGTTCCACCATGTGGCTGCCAAATACAGGAGGTTGTGGGACAGCCACAGACTGTACCTGCCAGGCTGTACAGATCACTGTCTCCAGCCATGGACACAGTACCTGTGCCTGGCAGGGGTGCCATGGACAGTATCGGGTACTAAGCCAGACTGGGTACTATCATCAGAGGCAGAGGGATGTCGACTGGACCCATGTCCCTGCTGGGACTGGCCAGAGCCACATGCATGTGGTCATCTAGGATGGTCTATTGACAGCCCAGCCCCAACATTGCTGGGGCTGGTACTGCCACTACGGGAGTGGCTGTGACTTGTTTGTCGTTCACAACAACTGCCAGCTGATGATGTTGCTGGCATACATCCATGTCAATGTCTCAGCCATCCTGCACTGTCCTGGCACATGGACATTACATTGCGGAGGACATCTAGTGTCTCCCCCCAACATCTATCAATGACCTCAGTGTAATTACGGATGGCACCGGCAAGGTCACGGATACTGTCATTGATAGCAGTGTTATGGGCCCTCTGTGCCCTTAGTCCCTGCCTGGTGTACCGTTCCATACG
>NC_056746.1:1032192690-1032197690 GCF_019279795.1 Protopterus annectens | reverse complement strand
TACCTCCTCCCACCCTGGTCCCTTTTCTTTTGCAGAAAGTCTGAATCTCCATTTTTCTATTTGGCAACAGATTGTTTCAGACAAATGGGTTCTAAAAATCATTTGTTATGGTTACAGATGACAGTGGGAAGAAATGTCTCCTTTCCAGGGCATCATCCCTCATCTTGCAGATGAAACTGTTTTGTTTTCAACTGTTCTTTATCACATGCTGTCACATAGAGTGATAGAACCAGTTTCTCCTTTCCAGGTGGGGAAGGGTTTTTAGTCAAGGATGTTCCCAATGCTAAAGAAAGAAAGAAAAGGCTTGGAGACCAGTTCTGGATCTTTCTTTTCAAAACCTGTTAGTGATAGTGTCCAAATTCAAAATGACGTGACTTCACAACCTGTTACTTCTTTTTTCTCTTTCAAGATTCTGGGTAACACTAGACTTAAAAGATGCTTATCATCACATCCCTAGTTACCCAGACATATGATGTTTCCAAAGGTTTTGTGTGTCTGGATCACATTACTAGTTCTATGCCTTATCCTCTGGACTGTCCTCTGCACCATGAGTGTGCAAATTGTCTAGTTCTGATTATAGCTCATAGCAGGCTACAGGGTATCCACATCTTTCCACATTTAGATGATTTGCATATCCTTGCAGAGTCTTTTTTAAGATGTCAGGAATCTCTCTGTTGGGTGAGAGATCTCTTGCACACAAAAGGATTCCAAGACAACATTAAAAATTCTTTCTTGACTCCATCACACATGATTGTGCTCCTGGGATGTCAACTAGACACCCCAGTTCAAAGAGTTTATCTTCCCCAGGGGAAAAAAAAAGATCTTTATTTAGATCTGTTTCTAAGATTTTCCACTCAGACTTCAAGCACTGTGAGGGAGTTTGGGTCTCTTGGCATCTATAATTCTCATGATACTCCTGGCAAGACTCCACATGAGAAAGATACAGTGGCATCTGAAATCATTTTGGTTCCAGCATCAGCACCCTTTATCTTTTTGGATCCCTGTTATGGGGTTTGTCAGAAGGCAAATCTTTTGGTGGAGACAACAAATAGCCTTAAATCCAGGACTCCCCTTCTCCCTCCCTGCTCCAAAGCAATCAGTCACATCAGATGCTTTGGACTTTGCCTGTGGAGCAGTTTCTGGATGGAAAAATATGCAGTGGTGTGAATACCAAGGACAGACAAAAGCACATAAATATTAAGGAGATGCTTGTCTTGATCAAGGCTCTCAACTCTCTGAACCATCTTTGGTCCCCAGGGCCTCTTCAAATGGTTACAAACAATACTACAGTCATGTGGTACATCAGCAAGCAAGGAACCAGGTTGTACCTCCTTTGAAGACTAGCCATATTAGCTTGGGATATAGCTTTATAGAGCAATCTGACTGTACAAACATCCTACATTCCATCAGAGAAAATTATGTGGCAGACAAGCTGAACAGGACAAGGGCAGACCTTCTCAAATGCAAACTAGATCAGGAGGTCTTCCAAGATCTGATTTATCTGTGGAGAATTCCTCAAGTAGACTTTTTTGCCTTCTCTCTGAATAATCAATTGGGAAAATTCTGTTCCAGGAATCCATGCAAGAAGGCCCAGAAGATAGATGCTTTTTCTTTTCTTTGGACAGGGGTGTTCCTGTATGGCTTTCCAGCAATATCCAAAGTACTTCTGAAGATTCAAAAGAAATACCTCAAGATCATTGTGATGACTCCTTTCTTGCTCAGACAACCATAGTTTTCCCTTCTTTTGGAAATGGTCAGGAGCAGTTACAACAAGCTTCCTCACAGACTGGATTTGCTCACACAAGGCAGGGGTGTTTAATATACCCTAACATCAATCATCTTCAACTGATTGTTGGATGATATTGTCATAATTACCTTTAGGCAACTATTTTCAGAGGATGTACAGCAGGTAATAATGGAGGCCAGAAAGCCTGCTACTAGAAAATCATACATTAGCAAATGAAAAAGGTTTTCTAGTTGGTGACAAAAACATAAACAGCACCCATTCAGGGCTACTTGTCCTCTGATTTTACAATATTTGTGTGAGTTACTATCCTATGGCCTTCTTTATTTCTCTATTAAAGTTAATTTATTGGCCATTTCATGCCTACCCATGGATCTTCCTCTTTCAATGCAGCCTTATGTCAAAATGTCCTTAGAAGGGGTTTTGCATAACAGGCCTCCAAGAAAAAGAGTACAAGAAGGGTATATGAGTTGCAAGCCCTTATAGTGATTCAATCATATCTCATTTTCCACAGAGACAGGGTTTCTTTGAGAATTAATCCTACTTTTATGGCTAAAGTGGTATACAAATTTTTCCACTTCTACCATTAATACTATTTGTTTGTTTATTGAAATAGTATTGGACAACAACTTCTTTTTGTTTGGGGACAAATATTACAAACAAAATAGAGGCGTAGCGATGGGCTCTCCAGCTGCTCCAGCCTATGCTAACACCGTTATGGCTTGGTGGGAGCATGAAATAATACCTTTATTAGAAAAGAAATTTCAAGTAAAATTCTATTGTAGATTCATTGACGATTTAATGTTTATTTTGGAAGGGGGACCTGATATTGTTGACCAATTCATGGTTGAGGTAAATTCATTTTCTAGGTATTTGAAGTTTATCAAGGGTGATGTTGGTTCAGCCATCAATTTTTTAGATATTCATCTGTGGTGGGATTCCATTGGTTGTCAATTTCAAAGTAAAATACATCGTAAAGAGACATTTACCAATGGATATCTACATTTTTCTAGTGGACATCCCAAGTACATGATAAGAAATATTCCTAAGGGCCAGTTTATTCGAGCCTGTCGTATGACTACTAGGGAGTGTGACCTGTTTAATGAATTTAATTTTATTATTGAACTGTTTTCCAAGAGAGGATATGACATCCCCTTTTTAGTTAACACAGCAAAGGAAATTCTTGATAGACGTTTCACTGAATTTCCTGCCATTTTAAGTTGCCCATTTAGTAGTCTTTTTGGTTCTGGTTCTGACAATTCTGTAGGTTTGAGTGGTTCTGACTTAATTTGTTCATTTGAGATGAGTGAGGACAGTTATCATTTTTCTTCGATTTTGGAAAACAATTGGAAAGTTATTAAAGGTAATTCCGAAATACACCAGGTTTTGGGTGACAAACGAAAATTTGTGTTTCGGAACGAATATAATCTTAAAAAAATTTTGGAAAACAACAAAAGTGTAGCTAAAAATGTTTTGTCTAACAAAAGAGGCATGCATTGCTGTCATCAATGCACTGCCTGTAGATTCATTTTAGTCAGTCCTTATATAGCTATTAGTACTATTGATTATACTATCGAAGTACCTGGTTTAGTTAATTGTAATGCCACCAATGTTGTTTACATTTCTTTTTGTTCTGATTGCCCTGCATTTTATGTAGGGATGACCACCAGGAAACTTAGCACTCGTATTAAGGAACATAACTATGCTATTAAATCTAGGGACAATACTAATGCTTTGTATAAGCATTCAATTGATTGTTCTTCCTTTAAGAAATTTTTGTTCACAGTGTTAGAAATTTGTTCTGTTGATCCCAGGGGAGGGGACCTTAAATGTTATCTTGAACAAAGAGAAGCAATTTGGCAAATCAAATTAAAATCTGATAAGGCACCAGGGTTAAATGAATGCATTAATTTAAAATGTTTTTTAAAACACCGCAAGTTGTACATTACTGATAAACAGAAAGTAGCTTCTTCTTCTTTTTTTATTTAATAGCTCTTATTGTACATTGTTGTTTAATTAGTTAATTACTTAATCATTTAATTGATGAGTGTATTTAAATGTGTTTTTATCCTTGTTTTTCATTCTGATGAAGTGTTTTACGAAAGCGGACAAATAAATCTTGTGTACGCTATTTGGAGCACTTGCTTTCCTTGGTCTACCTTCGTGGCTTTTGTTTTTACTGGTTCCTGGTTGCTTTTGTGAGTTTTACTGGTATCCAAATTTTATTGAAGCCAAACTATCCGTTTCCCTGTTTTCTTTCCTGAACCTATAAATGAGTGAGAAAGGATACTTCATACCTTGAATATCCACAGACAACTCAGGTACTATCTTGACATAACTAAAATTTTCAGACCTTTGGATCAGTTGTTCATTTCTTTTGAAGGTAAGGAAAAGGAATAACCTGTGTCAAAAGAGATTATTTCCAAAGTGGTTGTCTAAGGCTATTACCTTTTGTTATACTCACCATGACAAAACTATTCCAGACAAGGCCCACTCTCCCAGGGAATTGGCTTTGTCTATGGCTTGTTGGAAAGGGTTGGACTCTAGAAGTATTCTAGAAGCAGCTACTTGGTCCTCTGTACATATGTTTACAAAACCCTATAAGCTTGATTTCTTCTCTAGGTCTAGATCAAGCTTTCCTAAGACCATTCTCCAGGGGCTTCTGGATCCTTCTCCTTCCACCTCTTAAATATAGTTAGGAATGGTCATCTACCCATATAGTTAAGGCTAGTGCAGCAGTGATCAATATGAAGAGCATAGTGCAGTTGTATAAGTTGCACTTACCATAACAGTAGATGTTCAAATGATTACTGCTGTAGTAACTACTCTCACTCTCCATCCCCCTTGTTTTATGGTGATGCTGGGGGGTGTAGACATTTATATTTTGTTGTTTCTAGCATTGTTCTTTTAGGCTGAGCCTCCCTCTCTCTGCTGGCAGGAAAGCTGTGAGGGGCTTTGCTCTCAAACTTGTCTTTTAGTCAACTCAGCTTGAGCTGCTTGACAGCTTGGGCATGTGAAAGGAGCTCTGAAGCTTTGGAAGCTGGCCAGCTTTTATATCCTTGACAGGATGTACCCCACATAGCCAAGGCTACTGCAGTAATGGTCCTTCAAATATCTACTATTATGGTAAGTTCAACTTACACAATTGTACTGTTCCTTAAGCCTCATCAAAAATGAACTCATATACATGTAAGAATAGTGAATGTTCTTAATTCTCCCAAATCTTGAACCCCCCTCTGCAACATTTAAGGGGAAT
>NC_056746.1:1032072690-1032185190 GCF_019279795.1 Protopterus annectens | reverse complement strand
AATTAATAATCCAATTCCTCTTCTTATAGTCCAGAATTTTATACTTACATTTTAGGGCTTTAACACTACTTACCACTCCAGCAATTGCCATAAAGGTAAAGAAAGCAGAAGAGTGATGAGACAGATGTTTAAACAAAGCACTCTGATCCCTTTTACTTCTAATATCACTAAGATGTAATGGAAGTCTTTTTTTTAAAAGTGCAAGATGTTTGTTCGATATAAAAAGAGCCACAATGACATGCAGCCATATAAATACTCCAATCAGAAATGCAAGCAATAAGTTTGTAGATATAATGTTTTGGAAGTGTTCACAGAAGAAAAATATTTAGTTTTGAAACATAGGTGCAAAAACTAAAATTACTACATGGAAAACAACTTCATGGTCTGTTATCCTATGGAACTCCTATATGTTTATAATCATAAGGATCCTTATATCTAGAAAGTGTTTGATCCAATGTTTGATCTTTATGATATCCAAATATACATTTAGTCAGAACGATGTTCTGATAAAATTTGTCCTGGATAAGTACATTCCAGTATTTTATAATAGTATAGCAAATACAGTCACCAGGATTCAGCAAGCTCTGCATGGCATGCAGGAATAGTGCAGGAGCTGCTGGAGGCAATATGGCCACCGAGAGATCCTGGAACAAGCTCCCGGGACGTGTACGAGCGCTCCTGCACTATTCCTGCATGGACACAGCTCCTGTATACAAATTACCCCATTTGCAGGTGAAAACCATGCAAATAAGGTGAATTTGTGATCCAGGAAGCTGGCAGACGGCCATGCAGGACTAATGTAATCTGCAGAAATGTACTCGGTTAGTAACCAAGTACATTTCTGCAAACTACAAAACGGAGCCATGACAGCTCCAAATAAAGGGTGTATATAACGTGTAAAGCATGCCAATGGCCAAATATGTGGCCATTGGCATGGAAAACAGTTGCAAAAAAAAAACTTTTATTATTTTTGGGCCGATTTCGGCCATTTAAGCGTAGGGCAGTGGCACGCAAAAGGGATCGGCCCAAAAATAAAAAAAAACTTGAAATAAGCATTCCATCCAAAATCACAATTTTGCCATTATACTCAATGACAGGCAGAAGACAACATGGCCAGTGAACAGTGGTTGCTAAAGGGGAAGGCTCAGTGTCAGACTTGTAACTAGGCATTAGCAGGCAATCCTATGCACATGAGGGGAATGATACTGAATCCCAGATTCTCCCTCATGGCTAGCCTGTACCCAACCATGTAGGTGCAGGAAGACCATGGTGCAAGCCTAAGAGCTAGCTGGCATCATAGAGGGGTGTGTCAGGCATACTGTAAGCTTATTGGAGCCCTGTGGCTCAGGTTTACCCTTAGCTTAGCAGAGCTAAGCAAGGGTGTGTGTCTGAAGCTGCCAAGCACTCTTTACATTGCCTAAGCGGGTGTGCGTGCCACACACCGTGTTTTAAAGGAAAAAAAAGTAAACCTGGAAATAGCAGCTCCATGCACATCTGAGTACTGTGTCTGTGCAGCGTGCCCCAAGGCTTAAACAAAAAGGCAATGGGAAGGAAAAACAGCAGTAGGAAGGTAATCAAGTAGAACTAGCATGGCTGGCAGGTGAAATGTTTTAGAATCAGCCAGTTACACAGGCAGCAGCCCAGCCCAGCACAGCACACTACTATAAAGTATGCAAACACCTACCCCTCTGTTTTTTTCCCACAAACTCTACACCACCGGTGTACACAAGTGGGGAAATTTTACCAAACAAAAGCAACAAAATGATAGGGGCTGCAGCAGCTATCATAAATCAACATGTGGAAGAGGCTGAGGGTGGTGAGGATGAGAATGCTGATGACCAACCCACAGTGAGGAGAAGGAGAAGAGTGTACAGACCCAGGGTAACCTACCAGGGGCTACATGAGGTGGAGATAGTGGAGCGATATAGGGTGGACAGGTACATTTTACAGCAACTTGTTGAGCTGTGCTAGCCAAACCTCACAAACAGAACCAACAGAGAGAAACCTATCCCAGTGGATACCAAGGTATGTGTAGGCCTAAGAATATTAGCCACAGGTACATTCCAAAGGCCAACTGGGGATATCATGGGGATCTCACAGGCATCAGCATCCAAGGTACTCCAACAGTTCCTGGATGCCATGTCAGCACATGCCAGTGAGCACATATATGTCCACAACAGCCGTGAGGCATTGACCAGCAATATGCGTCTCTTCCACCAAATAGCAGAATACCCTGAGGTAGTGGGTGCTATAGACTGCACTCACATATGCATCAAAGCACCACCCAGTGAGTGGGGTAGGTCTACATCAACCGCAAGGCCTTCCCCTCCATCAACTGCCAGGTCGTGTGCGATGCCCAGGGCATTATAATGAATGTGTGTGCTGGCTGCCCTGGAAGCTATCATGACTCCCACATCTGGCATATGATGCAGCTGTACCAGAGATTTGTCAATGGGGACATCCCTTACAGCCACCTAGTGGGGGATGCTGGTTACGCACTGGCGCCGTGGCTGATGACACCCATCAGAAATGCACACACACCCAAACAAGAACTCCATAATGAGGCACATGCACAGACCAGAATCATAATAGAGCATGTGTTTCGGATGCTCAAGTTACGGATCCGGTGCCTGGACATATCTGGTGGAGCCTTGCAGTACTTACCAGCTACATGTACTCAAATTGTCATTGTATGTGCCATGCTACACAATATGATCCTGCAGAAACAGCTGCAGCAGGAACAGCATGGGGTAGGGCCACACAGCCCCCCCCCCCCACCATTGCCAAGGTCTGTACAGGCACAGGGTGACTCGGAGGAGGAACAACCTGAGCCTGCCCAAGTAGGCAGAAGGAGGTGTGCCCAGTATGCCCAGGCCGTGGAAAAGAGGCAACGCATAGCATACACTGACACGGTAGGAACCCAGGGAATGACACCTCTCTCTGACTCGCACATACAGTAAAAGGGATGCCAAACATGACACTACCTGTGCTTAACCATGTATAGAGAATGTACTATGTACATCCGACATAGTCAGCCCTCCAGCACCATCCTCAATACTGGAACAGCCACAAGGTAAGTCACTCTCCCTATCAATTGCCAAATGGAGTAGTATGTTTTCTTACTTGTATCTCTGGTATGGATGTGAGCATGCAAGGGAATTGGGTGGCTGAATGGGATGCTAGCAGATAGTAGACACCTATAGTGGCAGCATGAAATTTGTAACAAATACTGGTGTCACCACAGTAGCCAGTACTAGACAAGGTGACAAAACCCACTGCAGGAAATGTGGTGGGCCAAATGTGTGTCCATAGGACACACACACATGCCAGTCAGGGAGGCTCACATACCCAAAAATAGTCTCAGCCAGCAGGACAGGCATAGACAAACACAATCAAAGGCTGTGCTAAGGCCTCTGATTGATGGCTATGGAAAACACCCCCCCCCTCCAGACATACACAGACAGAGTACAACAGGTCAGGCAGTGGGATGTTAGTTCTGAAGAGTAAGAAGTCTGAAACTGAAATGTAGGTCAATCAAACCTAAGACCTGTAGTACACTGACATGCCTCTAGTCAGCATGATAGGTTAGAATACAGAATGAAATGGAGTACCTGAAATACCAGTACAGTCACAGCAAATGTGTACAAGTGTCAGGTGTGCCCCCAGTCCTAAATAGAAATGTAGTAACATGTATGTGTAGGTATAATAGTGGAGCACAGATTACCTGAGCTGGCCAAAGTAGCAGGATAGATTGTAGCATGTGTACAATATGCAGGGCTGCATGTGTTAGGTTGGTGTGTGTTGTATATTGTGTGATAGTGGTCAGTATGTAGGCATGGTGAGGTTTGCCCTGGTGGCCATTGGCCAGTACTGCGATGACAGGGCCAAGTTCTCACAACTGCAGTGCCAAACACAATGCATCCCAGCAAAACACATTCCAGCAGTAAGCCATAGTAAATGTTTGGAAGTAATATCTGTCACCATCTGAAAGATAGAGATGGCATGAATGTGAGCCCCAGACATACAAACAGTACACAGGTGGAAGTACCCCAGACAGACAGTGTATAATATGTTACTGTCAAATGGACACACATTTGGAAGTGTACATACAGGTTAGCAGCACATTAGTTGGGTTTGTAGCATGGAATGCCGATGTCATCTGGCCAAACACTGGAAGACCACAAAGGTCACAGGTATGAAGTATTGAGAAACTGCTGATGTCCCTGCACAAGCCTGCATAAGTAGAATGCCCCATGCATATCTGTGAATCAGATGCAAGTAGTGTCCATAGCACACATGCACCCAGCTCACCCCACCATCACCCACAGGTACCACTCTGGTCTTATCCCTGCTGTTGGGAATGAGTACAATATGACCACCACCTCTGTATGGCAATAGCCAAAGAATGGAGCATGCAGAACAGGTGTCCCATGCAGGTGTGTCCCTAGCTGTAAACAGCACCCTTCCAGCATCCACACCACTGGATCAATAATGACTGAAAGTATTGGCATTAACACCTTGCAGACCTACCCTGTCACCCCAGGTGAACATAGTGTCTTGCAGTCTGGGACTGTAGGAGTGACACAATGCAATGGCCTTCTACAGCTGGCCTGCATCACTACCAAATGGCCTACAGTCCTCTGCCAAAGGCCTATGTCTCATCCATACTGCCAATGAATGTTATGTCACGGACTCCAAAATAACAACATGGCATAGTCCACAGAACCCAAATGCAAGGCCATTTGGACAAATCCCAGTAACATGTCCACCATTTCCTACTGAATGAACTGTGGACCAACACCAAATTACTGCTGGGATGAAGTGATAACTATAGGGAACTTATCAGATAATGTTTGCATAATGTTTGGAAGAGGATAGAATAATGGGGGTGGGTAGGAGCATGGACGGCATGGCATGTGTGAAGTCTGAAACTCAGCCATGTGAACATACTTTCCCTGCCTGCAAACATAGGAATGGGTGGCTATAAACCTGCTCGTAAACCACAATGTGAAGGGGTAATGTCCAGAATTATGACCCCTGCCTCTGGGTAACCTGTGTGAATCTGTACAGCTGTGAGGTATGGCCACAGCAGGATATGACCATACTGTCATGTCGATGGATATACAAGCATGGGATTCTCAGCCACCACTGTACCAAGGTGCTGAACCATTTACACAGACCCATCAGCAAGTGTCTGCAGCTTCCCCTCCAGAATGGCATGACTGTGCAAGAATATGTAGGCTGCAAACAACAATATTGGACACAGCTGCATTCACCCTGTGTCCCCAGGACATTACTGCAAGCAAACATGTATACCCGACAGTACTTGATGACATAAAACATCAAAGTATAAAACAGTACATATGTCTGAATATCTCTGCTAACAGGAAGACCATGTAGCAGAATTAGCACAGACACAATTACCTACAGTAACCCACTATCCTTTGCCTATTTTGTCCCCATATTGTCAACCGATCTACAGAGATCCCACAGAAACAGGTTGCTAGTTGTAGGTGTAGAACACAACCTACCTGGAATGGATCCACACATTCAATACAGAAGGTCATACTGGGCATGCTCCCACACTTAGAGAAATGAAGCCCATGTCTGGCAAAAACAGTGGACTATACATATCTGACAGTCACAGATGTTTGTGCGCACACTTCTTATTACACACCAGTCATGCTTTGCACACACATTGGATAGGAATACACACATATATTCAAGGACAACACACTATAATAGGCCTACTAGTTTGGTAGGAGTTCTAATCCCAGACATAGCCACTGTAGAACTTTGTGTGTATGTGTTCCCTGTGTAGGGATCAATGCTTTTGAGGCCATTCACACTCCCTACAATTTCAAATGCCCTACTTTGGCAGGGCTGCTGATGTCATTTACTTTGAAATACACCTTTGGGGAATGAATATCTCAGTAAGCTTTCGTGGTGTGTCCTATAGCTGTGTAATGCTGTTGGGTGATGTACTAGTTATGTAGGAGTTCTAATCCCAGACATGGGAACTGTAAAACTGTGTGTGTAGGGATCAATGTTTTTGTGGCCATTCGGTCACTAGGCACTCCTAAAAATGGAAAATATCGATATCTGTGCAGTAATAGAGACCTGATCCAAGGCTCCAGAGAGCACCCCTGCAATACCAGGTACAGCTCTTGCCACACCTGCTGACCACCAAACCAGGACCAAAACAATAAAGTTGGAGGAGTGTTCATATTCACCAAGGATATTCACACCACCAGGCTACTTGCCCAACAGAATGCATCTGAAATACCCCTGGTGCAACTAACACTAGGTCAGACTGCAATCCAAATTATATACCTTGCTACAGATCCCCCAATGTGCCCCAAGATTCCCACTACACCTTTTGAAACATACTGGGAAATATTATGATACAACCGAACACCCTAATACTGGGTGACTTACACTACTCTGCCATTAACTGGGAAAAATACTTGTGTACCAACATGCATGCCCAACAGTTCTTGGAAGTCATAATCTCCAATACCCTGGATCAAGTAACCCTTAGTCTCACCAGGGGCTCAAATATCCTAGACCTGGTCATTACCAACATGGGAAATCAATGCTCCATACCTATGGTCACCCCATCAGTGGTCAGGTCTGCCCATAAGCTAATCACCCTTAACATCCACATCCCTCCCCCACACCCCAGTAAGGAAACCTCCATAACACACATCTCCAAAGCCAACGTCATGCTGCACATGTCAGACGTGACTAATGTCATGACACCCATGCAGATGGGAACTGAAAGAATGACTGCTGAGTCCTACATGAAGGCACTGTATGAGCACATCCACTCATGCATGAATCATGCCATCCAATATAGAACCAAGATGCTCCCCACCAAGAAAAGGAAGCCAATGTGGTGGCCCCCTGCCATACACATACTGTACAACAAAAGGAAGAAACTGTTGCAGAAATGAGGGAATTTTCGGGATGCAAAATACTCCCTTACCACCCACAGTAAGAAGCTGAGATCCCTCATAACATCCACCAAAGCTAGTTACAAACATAATACAGCCAAAGATGCCAAAGACAACTGCAAGCTGTTTCATAGCTATGTCAGGAATATAAATGGCAATGCTCAGATCTGCTCTGAGCTACAACAGGATGGTATTAAATATACTGCTCCCAAGGATATAGCCAATATCCTGGCATATCGATTCAGTGCCAACTGCACCCCCCTCCCACCCCTAAAAGAGCCCATCTCAACACTAAAAGATTGTCAGATTCCAGTAATAATGGCCACACAGGTAAAAACCACACTCTCCAGAGTTAAGACAACAGCAGCCATGGGACCAGTCAACATCCCAGGCTGTGTACTACATGAACTGCAAAATTAACTGGAAACTCACCTACGTGTCATGTCTAATCATAGCCACACCTCAGGCTTTGTGCCCACTGTGTGGTGCACAGCTACAGTTAATCCAGTCCACAAGGGGGGATCCACCTTGTATCCTGGGAACTACAGCCCCAGCAGTATGACATGCCTGATCTGCAAGGCCATGGAATGTATTATCATGGAAATTAAAACAAAGACATTGGCAGCCTGCAAACACTGGATTGCAGCCAGACTGGGTTTGTGAAGGCCCGATCATGTCACCTCAACCTGATTGACAACTTTGAATCAGTCTCCAGAGCTGTGGATGAGGGTAAGGTGATTCACACAGTCTATCTGGACCTTGCCAAGGCCTTCAACACCATCCCCCAGTCTGGAATCATAGATAAATGTATCAAGTTGGACATTAATCCCAAGTCACCCGATGGGCTGCCAACTGCTGTACTGACAGAACCCACACTATAAATGTAGTTGACACCAACTCCAGCCCCAGACAAGTGATGGTTGGAGTACTTCAGGGTTCAGTCCTGGGACTGCCCTTGTTTGGCATCTACTGCTCTGAAGTACAGTCCAACATTAAGGGACTCCTGCAAACAAAGGTTGCAGATGCCTGCACACTGGGAGCCAATATTGAATCCCCACATGATGTGGATATTCTACAGAAGGGCCTTACAGAAAGAGATGCTTGGTGCCTGAGCCATGGCCTCAAGATCAATGCCAAGAAATGTATAGCTATCTCCTTTGGGAAGGGACATGTCCCTGTAAAGTACCACATAGGTGGCAGTACACTAAACACCTAAAGTGTGATAAGAGACTTAGGGGCACAGGTAGACAGTGGTCTCACCTTTGATAACCGCATCCTCACAACAGTCAGGAAATCCACCTATGTGGCACACCTCAACACTAAGGGGTTTACATCCAGGAAAAAGGAGGCCATTGTCCCACTGTAGTCATCTCTCAGTAGACCCAGTACAGACTACAAAGGCCCATTATGTATGACATCACAAGACATCTGTAACAACTAGAAAGGCTGCAGACATGCCTCACTAAAAGAATCACAGGCCTAAACCAGATGCCCTATGCTGACCATCTGAAAATCATCCAGCTATACTCTGTCACATATCATGTACTCAGATGCCCTATGCTGACCATCTGAAAATCATCCAGCTATACTCTGTCACATATCATGTACTCAGAGGCGATCTCTGCTTAACATCCAATGCCATGTCAAACCCAGAGCTATTGGACATGCTACACTTAAAGAATTCCAAACCCTCACAGCCACATGCTCCAGGGATCCAAACCTTGTCATCACAATTAACAATACATACTGGAGGGATGTGTTCCTGACCCAGAGACTCCCCAGATTCTGGAATAGACTGGCCATACATGTCAAGCAGAGTGCCTCTTTGGCCCTCTTCAAAAGGAACCTGGATGATTGGATGGGAGATAGGAAATTGACCCCGGAGATCATGTCAGTTGCCCTGCTATCCAGGGGTCCAGGGAAGTAACTATTGTGGGAAGACATAGCCAGGGAATTGTCATGGCTAGGCATGTATAGGCCCTAGGGCCAATAGCCTAGTACCAACCTATGAACCTATGACTTACACTTTCCATTGCCCAACCTTGGCAAGGCTGCTGATGTCATTCACTTTGAAATACACCTTTGGGGGAAGGAGTAGCCCAGTAATCTCTGTGATGTGTGCTATAATTGTATAATGCTGTAGAGTGATGTACTAGTTAGATAGGAATTCTAATCCTAGACATGGCAACTGTAAAACTTTGTGTGTTTGTTTGTCTGTGTAGGGATCAATGCTTCTGAGGTCATTCACAGTCACTACAACTTCCATTGCCCTACTTTGGCAAGCCTGCTGATGTCATTCACTTTGAAATACACCTTTGGGGAAGGAGTAGGCCAGTAAGCTCTGTGGCATGTGCTATAACTGCGTAATAGTGTAGTGTGATGCACTAGTTAGGTAGTAATCCCAGACATGGCAACTGTAAAACTTTGTATGTTTGTTTGTCTATGTAGGGATCAATGCTTTTGAGGCCATTCACAGTCACTACAACTTCCATTGCCCTACTTTGGCAAGCCTGCTGATGCCATTCACTTTGAAATACACATTTGGGGAAGACATAGCCCTGTAAGCTCTGTGGCACATGCTATAACTGCGTAATGCTGTAGTGTGACGTACTAGTTAGGTAAGTATTCTAATCCCAGACATGCCAACTAAGAGACTTTGTGTGTGTGTGTTTGTCATATGTATCCTGTGTGGAGGTAGCTGTGAGTGTGTAATAACAGAACTCATTGTGGTGCGGGTTTCCAAAGTTCTTAAATGGTGGGCCTATTTAATGTCACAATGTCCACCTTACAAGAATAACAGATGTCAAACAGCAGAGAGGCTGGGGTATACAAGCCATACCCCTACATGTGACATCATGGCTTGGGGAACAACATAGACAACCCTTGTATTACCCAGAGAACACTCTCCACCCATGACACAAACACACTTGACTAGGCAATAACCACTATGTTGGTAGTTCCCTGCATAATTCCCACAGATAGCAACCATGGTGTGATTGCAGTGGACTACAGAGGACATGGCACCTTATCCCATCCCTACAATAGACAAAGCATTCCATACAGTGCTCCTTTGCTATGTTCCCTACTGGATGCCTGTAACAACTGTAGAGCCAGCAAATGTAACCCACAAAGGACATACCATGCCTTATACACATGCCCTGTATGGACAGATACCACTGACACCAGTAAACACCTGTATTATACTGTCAGTGTAGGTGCAGGGTCAACCTGGTGTCCATTGCTAGTTCTCACCACATGAGGTCAGGAATGGTACATCTGATAATAACAATCTGTCTACACAACATGCCCCAGACACCCCAGATACACTTCCACATGTCATAGAACATGCATGTGGGATGTGTGCACATCCCAGACACTGTCCATGTTATGGAATACAGAACACATACATGGCAAGCATTGCACAGAACTGGCCACTCACAATAGTAACACAGATGACTGGATGGTGAATACTATACCCACCTGTGTGAGCCAATCCAGACACTACACCCCTGAGCCACACTGCAGACCATTATCATGTGGCCTGATGCCAAGGTATACCCTTTACCTAACCTTGTACAGCCTTCTGGCACAGTCAGTCACTGCACACTTGTGAAGCAATACACCCATGCACCTGTGTATGTGTGTGTGTGTGTGTGTGTGTGTGTGTGGAGTATAATGATTTGGACACCATTTACACTCACTACACCTCCCATTGGCCTACTGAAGCATGCCTTCTGATGTCAGACACCTTGACATACCCTTTGCCCATATATCATCATGATAACCACTGTGGTGCATGTGATACCTGCGTATTACTGTATTGTGCAAACTAGCTAGTTAGGAAGTCTAATCCTGCCCCTGCCCACTGTGATAATGTGTGTGAGTCCCGGAGAGAATGTGGCTGTGTCGACCTTGACACCTGTACTTGTGGACAGACATGTGTGCTACACCTACCTTATCCCTCCTTTATCACTGTTGCTGATGTCACTCACCGTCAAATATACCTTTGTAGAGCACCCCAACAGGTAAGCTCTGTGGCACGTGCAATAACTGCATAGACATGTAATAGCAATACATAGCCAGGCAGGAGGTTGAAACCCCGTACCGGTAAGTGTGTGACACAAGCATGCCTAGGTTTTATTCTTCCACCCCCTCCCTGTCTTACTTTGTCTCTATCAGTCTCTCTCCCTCCCTCTCTGGTGGATGTGGAAAAGTACACCTGCTTTGCTTAGGCAGCAGCTTGTGTTTTGTAAGTGATGCTCATGATCAGCTGATGGCCTCTGCACGAATTGCAGTTCCCCAGTAACTGATTGCATGTGGAACAGCTGTGGTAGCATTCCCATAGCCAATTGCATAGAAACACACTCCTATAACTAGGAACATCATGTGGGTGTTGGCCCTTTTCATTCACTATGAGCAGAACTTCATGTCTGTGTTTGGCAAACAGCATCACAGATGGTAGTGGGATATACCTCTAACAACATACACTGTGGAGACAGGCCAACAAACAGGAGGGGGATGTTCCAGACATGACTACAGAATGTATGTGTTGTTCTTCTGCTTTTGGAGTAATGTTGGTTTAACAGGGTTTGTGTGGATATGGCTGGTCTACATGATTTAATACCTGTCATGACAGTGTTATGTGTTTGAGGAAACTCCCACCTGTAGGGTTATCTGCAGACTGGCCAGTGTTTGGAGTCTTATATGTCTTGTGTTACTCACAGATTACATATCTTAGAACTACAGAAGCATAGTCTGAGGATTGCAGTCAGTAAATGGTGACAGCCATGAGAGTTACTGACTTCATATCCCTCATAGGACATATGTCACAACAAACCCTATTACAACAGTAAATGTATGAGGTTATCACAGCAACATGTCAACACTGGCCCTGTGTTTGTGCCTCCAGCCACACGTCTGTCAACCTTTGTACATATGGCATGCAGTAAGGTGCATATGTTCTGTACACCATTATTTATTGACATCATACCTGATAACAAGCCAATGAGATATCAGACTGCTAGACATGTTATGTATAGTAGGTGTTATATTTGAGGACATAACCTGGGCATTCTGTGGTTGTGTGTACAGTAGTGAGGTCTGTGTACTTATGGTGATTGTTGACAGTATGTGTATTGTGAATACGTATCTTGGCCTGTGTACAGACTGTGAAAGATGTCATTGCTCTTGGTCCTGCTCTAGCTGATGTTACATGCTGCTCCAGTGTATGGTACACTATCGGCTTACATGTTTGTAGGTTCAAACACACACATGTCCCACACCAGAGATAGGCATCAACCCACACTGTGTCGTGGCCCAGTATATGTAGGGTTAGTGTGTGAGTGGCACATATGAGGATGGTGTTGATCAGACAGTCCATATACTGTAATATTAAACTTGCTTACCATATGTGGCTGTGGCTGTGTTCACACTGGTTGTGGGAATGCGCTTTCACACAGGTGTCTGTTACTCTGTGCTGTGACATGGCTGTAGAGCCTGCTATATTAGCAGGTACATGTGTATTCCCCCATAAGAAATGTAGGCCACTGTTGTGGCAGTGTGCCTGTAGTTTGCACAGTGCTTTTTACATGTGTAGCAGCTTAGTGTAATTACCCAGTGTGATGTTATGTCCAGATATTTGCCAGATGTACTGCTGCTGGGCCACCATAAATGTCATGTATTTCTAACAAAGCAGTGGGATGCTGTACAGATGTATGTCACTAACTAGTGGGTAGTATGTGGCCATGTGACCTCTGCATCACCGGTTATTATGTGTCAGGACAGACAGGAGTGTGTAAATGCATAAACTGTGTGGGCATATGTAGTCCAGTATTTATATGATATACCCATTTACATGGCTGTTAACATCCACATTGTCAGGCTTGGTCCACATGTCTCGCACTAAGGGGATCTGTGTATACCTCTGGACTGACCAGAGTGTGCCAGACTGTCCACATTTATTGGTCATATCTCTGCTGTAGTCCACAGGATCATTACTGTGATATCAGTGGTACTGTACTATGATGACCTTAAGATGTCTGTCAGCAACTGATGGCGTATGTGTCAATAGCTGATGTGACCTCCCACACACAACATTTGTGTTAAGACAACCCCTGTTACAGTAGCAACAGTCTACATATATACCTGCAATACATACATGACATCCCCTTGCACTAAGAGGTTGAGACTATTGGTGCTGAGGTATGGCTCACCTCCATGTTCTGGACATATGGTAAACATATATATATATATATATATATATATATATATATATATATATATATATACATACATATACACACACACACACACGCACATATATATATATATATATATATATATATATATATATATATATATATATATATTTATATTTATACATATACACAGCTATATATGGCTACACACATACCGATATGTATGCACATATAGTTATAGAAATATATATATATATATATATATATATATATATATATATGTATACACACGTATATGATGTACACACACACACAGGCACACACACACACACACACACACACATATATATATATATATATATATATATATATATATATATATATATATGGTCTATATTATATATTCGAACTTTCAAAACTTTGAATCCCATATGTTCGACAACATATGGTCGAAGTTTGAAAGATCGAATATATAATAATAATAAAAAAATGAAAACATACCTTAATGGTGCGAGCAGGGGGGCAAGCACCCTTGCACCCCCCCCACCCCTCTTACTTAAATATACCAACTCTAAGACCGCACTTCAGTGCAGAAAAGGGAAATTCTCCCATTCTGCACCGTACAGTGTCGTTACGTTCAACTTTCAAACTCTTGAAATGTCAATCATATGGTGTCGACCATATGACATTCGACATTTCAAGCATTTGGTTTTCTAAGAGGAACCCTATACACACACACACACACACACACACGCACACACACACACATCTATATATATATATATGTATATATATATATATATATATATATATATATACATATATATATATATATATATATATATATATATATATATATATATATATATATATATATATATATATATATATATATATATGTATATATATATATATATATATATATATATATATATATATATATGCATATATATATATATATATATATATATATATATATATATGTATATTTATATACATATATACACACACAGAGATCTATATATGGTCATTTATATGATGCCCTATACAGAGGTATATAAATGCATATATATGAATATATATATATGTATGTACATGTACACATATATCTACATATGTATATGCATATATATCCAGATCCTTGTCATGTGTAAACATTACTGTTGTGTATACCTTCCCAGATGTATCACACCGTATGTATCTGATATGTGTATATTTAGATATAACATGTGTGATGCAACAGTAATATCACTATCAAGTACTACACAATTGTAGCAGTCACATCAATTGTTCAATACTATTCAATATGTGTACTAACAGATATATTGGAAAAACACCAACTGTCCTCACAACTGCCATGGTGTAGTGGGTAACTGTTGTGACTATAGTGTACAGGGTCCTAGGTTCAAGACCTGCAAAGGCTGTTTATTTTGTTGCTAGGCAAAACAAGGGCTGCTGGATACAGAGTTGTTAAGGCAGTTTTGAGCAGTTTTAAGCATGTTTGCGTGGGTTTGCAAGAAGCTAAGTGGTACTAAGTTATGGTTAAATGTATGAGTGCTTACACCATGTAGGCTTCGCTTACCAGTGCATAAATGTGCTTAGCTGTTATATTGCAGCAATGCTGACACCTACTAAGCATGGCTCAGCCCTGTTAACTAGTGCTCACATTCCAGTCTGATAACATAGCAGGGTAATAACATCTGTAATAAGTGTATGTAATGCCATGTACATAACATGGGTCTATGTGCTGTCTTTACAGTAGCAAGTGGTGTGAGTCTCCTGTCTGGGACACTTGAGTATATATGGCTTGTACAACACTCTTATCCATGTGAATGTGTTACATATAAGGGTAGTATCCCAGGATATATGCAGTCACACTGGCATGTAATGTATCATTACGCTACTACTGTTGACAGTGCTTTCTCAAGTAAGAGCAGATTTCTAATTGTAGTACTGGAAACAAACACCCCTGCATGCAAAGATGGACCCTGAGTCCTCACTGTCATGTTCCTGGTGTTTGAGCTGTGTCTCATTATATATTTCTTACTGAATAATGATCTGACAAAATGACTGTAGACTACTGTGTGTATAGCACATGTCAGTGAGGGCTACCATCATGTAGCAATGGCATACCTATCTGTGTCAGACGTCTATCTGTCAACACATTCATCCTAATGCATAGCTAGATGGTGAGCTGATGTCCGTCAGTCCCTGTACAGATATGCAGATGTCAGGTATCCATCTTGGATAGGTACAGGCAATCTATGCTTGACTGACACTGACATGTCTGCCCAGCTGTGTTATAAATGCCACAGATAGGAATCAACACCCTGTATGCATCACATGTCATGGATACCTAAACTATACTACCACAGTCAACAGAACATGCTAGGGTACAGGTCTCTAAGACAGACACTAACCATGTTTTGTAATATATGTTGCATACATGTCAACTGGAGCACCTCACCGGCCCTCTGCAAGAGGCACCCAGAGGATTGGCTGATGCATATCATTCTCACCTGAGGGACGCCACAGTGGTGTCTGTTGATAGATGGCCTGCTGGCACATGGCAGATGGCATGATACCACTGTACAATCATCGCCTACACTTCCAATCTTTCCATGGACAATAGACTGGTACACACCTATGAACACCTGCAGCAATGAACCCCAGTACTGACAAATGTGTATGTGTGCATTACTGAGAATATCAGTGTCTGTGTGTTTGTAGACCTGTAGTTGGGAATACCCTGAGGCCCTTCACACCCACCGCATCACCCATTGCCATAGTTAGATGTGGCTGCTGCTGTACCAGACATTACATGTACCTTGTTACACTCCTCTCCCTAAGGCCTGTCTGGGTCTTGCAGTACCAGCACAACACTGTTGTACAAATGGGTTGATAGGTATGGGATACCCACTGAGTTCTGCAAGTGTGTGTGTGTATATATGTATGTGTGTATATATGTAGGGTACAGCATTCTAAGGCCACATACTCCTATTACAATACGCATTTGCCACACAATATTAGGGACAGTGATTTTGCTGCCTGTAAGAGAGTCATGACAATGCATCACCATACTATGCCCGTGGCATGTGCATTAGAGTTGTATTGCAGTCCTGGTCAATTTGTGATGGTGGGTATGTCAGAGTGTCATCATGGGTTCCAGTGCATACAATATCCACAGTGGGGTGTGGGTGCTGGGTATACTGTCTTTACACCATGGTACCCCTTGGTACATGTCCCATGTACCACTGTATGGTGACCACTGTCACCATCAACCATACAGGTAACTGATAACACTATCCAGCCCAGTTATGTGTTGTGTGCAACGTACCTGTAACACAATGGACAAACTGACAAAGTAGTTAGCACTGATAGGCCCAGGTCTCTCAGATTTGTGTCTGACTGTTATGTGTTTGTCAATGTGCATATGATGGTATGTCACACTATGTGTTGTACATATACAACCATTACATCCCCCATTACCATACTGTACATGCCTGGGGATTTTCTGCATGTAAAATGTAACCTGGAACACACCTCACCCTAAAAGCTGTGTAGTGTGTGCAATTAAAGCCACACACATCAGTAGCACTACATACCTAGGTAGGGGTCTAGTCCTAGTGTTGCCAGGTAAGGGTGCACATGTATGTGGAGGGATCTACTTCAGGTTGCAGAATATACATGTCCCAGGGGGTCATCTGTCCAAGAACTGCGTGACATATGCTAACATGTCACTTGTATCATCCTGTAGACATACATACCATCACAACTACTGTTAGCTGTGTAAACGGCCTCTTCCCCACTGTATAGGTGTGCAGCGATACTGAGGTTGGTGTATATAGCTGGATGTGGCTGTTGTGGACACAGCCAACATCAGTGCAGTTACTGTTGAGTGTATCCCCCGTGTAGCTGTGTAGCTGGCCATAATACTGTACAGTTCATGATAACAGGTTAGGTATTTGTCTATCACACTATCTGTGGTTCTACAGCATCTCTCACCCTCCAAAGGGTAGGGGTGTGCCACTCACACCAGCACACATATGTTTACCGTGTTGAAGATTGCACTACATTGGGGAAGGGGACATATACCCTGCTGGTACAATCGTTAATGACATTAAACTAATGGACTGTTTATTCCATGATGTGTGGTCTGCATAGTCTGACTGGGTGGAATTACATAGGCTACAATGGTTGCCTGTCACAGGTACATACATCCATGTGTACAGTATTCTCTGTGTAGTGCATCAACACCTAAGCCTCTGTGTGTGTTATACACAAACATGTGGTGTGTACCACCCAGTGCAACTACCATTGGCCACTGTAAAAGGGCTGCTAACAGCAGCCACCATGCACTCACCTGTATACACCACCCCCAGACCTTTCAGCCATGGGGCACAGGCAGTAACTGTTATACAGACCTGTGACATGTGTTCACCTGTACCCAGGATATGGCACAGCCAAGGTGTCACCACAGTGCCATACCCCTTGTGAGATATGACAGCAGACCATCCTCCTGCTGACGTATGGACACCTACAACACAAATGGATAACATTATGGAGACCACAATCACTCAGTGTTAATAACAGCTATAATGCATCATGGCTGGACAGCTACTCTACCTGACATGTAAGTATTAAACGTTACTGCTGACAACATGTTACACAGCAGTACATTGGTTCACTGTAGTACAGTCACCATGTGCATCAGAACCATATTAGCCTGTCCCTGCATCGACGTTATGGATGACAGGGATGTGGCACAGGTATCATCATATGCACAGAGTATGCTGTTGGTTTGTCAGAGACCAAGGCTGGACCATATATTTGACACCATGTATGTGAGTGAGGGATTTTAATTACTGATATGGCCATGGTGATGTGGTGTGTGTAGGTGTGGGGTTGCCCTAGGTGTGTTTGTATTGTGTGTGAGTATGGATGCACACAGTTCTGCCATGTGGCTGCCCTATACATGTGTTTGTTGGACAGCTGCAGACCATAGCTGGCAAGGTGTGCAGTTCACTGCCTCCGACCATGGACATGAGAACTGTGCCTGCCAGGTGTTCCACAGGCACATCCAGTACAATGCTTGATATGGTACTCTCCCCTGATAATGACATATGTCCACTGGAACCAGGTCCCTCCTGGGACTGGCCAGGGCCATGTGCACATGGCCTGCTGTGGTGTGGTGTGGTGTGGACAGCGCCCCCCCCCCTGCAGTGTTGGGGCTGGTACTGCCACTACAGGAGTGGCTTGGTGTCCTTGCATGTCCACGTTGACCTCCAGATGTTGGTGTTGCTGACCTACGCCCACGTAGCTGTCACACCACTCCCACCACATGCTCTAGTATGAACAATTCATGGTCGAGGAGTCCCACCATCTCACCCCACTGTCTATCCATGACCTCTGTAAAATAACGGAGGGCACCTGAAAGATCATGGATCTTGTCACTTACAGCTGAAATAGCAGCCCTCTGCAGCCTCAGAACCTGTCTGGTGTACCATTCCATATGTGCCTGCACCTCCATGACAGCCTGAAACATGCATCTGGTGGAACCAGATGTGGCACTTCTGCCAGGGGCACGATAACCAACAGCCCTTCCAAGAGCACCGCTGTACATCTGCCTATGTGGTAACCTGCCAGACATCTGGCTATGGCTGCTGTGACCAGACACAGCAGCTATAGATATCACACTGTCCTGTGCATTGTCACCAACTCCCAACTGTCCATCTGCTATGGCCACTGGTGATGGGGAATCTATAGGCACTGTGACTGTAGGTGGGGATTGGGTGGATAACAGGGGGATGTCAAACGATGGTGCAGGTTTGGCCTCTGACAACCCCACCTTTGCCTCAACACGCCTATTATAATTTTCAGTGTCTGTATGGACACCAACATCAGATTGCCTGCAGGAGGGACCCTGACTCACCTCGCCACCTGTGAGGGGAAAACAAGAAATGCACTTTAAGACCTGTACATCATTGCTTAACAATATACACATACACACACACACACACACACACACACACACACACACACACACACACACACACACACACACACACACACACACACACACCCTGACATTCCACCATAATACCTACCTGTCCCTGAGCTTATAGACTGTCCCAAGTTTATTCTTTTAAGTTCCCCATCCTGCATCACACTTGGAAACTTACACTCATTAATAGAAATCATTAACATATCATTCTTCTAATTGCCTAGACAAGTAATCACAAAACATGACCTGTTACTCCATTACCTCTTTGACTTGACTGGAATTGGTTTTAGAAGGACTCACTGCTGTCATCCAGTGTTCACCCTGGGTTTGTCCAGACATCATGAGCATGGCCCCCATATGTTAGGGGCTACTACAGTCACTCAGCAATGTCACGCACTGGAGTGTCATATGTAACTATTGCTCAGTAGATGCAAGATCTGTTCATCTATTAACTTATTATGTGGACAACAGTAATATTTGGATACACTCATTGATGTTTTCTAGTAATTCCCAAATGCATCTGTAGTGCTGCATATGTGGGTATTCTTTCAGCTTTCTGCTGATTGCAATTACAACAGTATACCTGGACTGGGATTTTATTCCAGAGTGAAGGGAGCCTCTGGGTTATGAATCTGTCCCTCCAGCATGTCCTATTTATTTCAGTGCTGAGGTTCAAGTCTCTCGAGCATGTAGCTCGATGGGATTTGGATTTTTTGAGGTGCAGCATGTCCCTTAATTCCGGGTTGGACATGGCCTTATACGTCAGGCACAGGTCACCTCTGAGCAGGCGGTATGCCACTGAGTAGAGCTGGAGTTTCTTTAACCGGGCAGCATATGGCATCTGTTTGAGCCCTTTGATCCTCTTGGTGAGGTACTTTTGGGGCTTTCCAGTTGCTGCAGGTGTTTGGTAAGGTACATCCCAAAAGGGGCATTGTACTCGATTATGGGCCTGATGAGGGATGAGTAAAGAGGCATGATGACCTCCCCAATCTAGATGTGAATCCCTTCATGATTAGGTGGGCTATATAAAATGTTTTTCTAACCACTTTGGCCACGTGGTTGTCAAATGAGAGATTGCTAACAACTTGGGTCCCCAGGTCCCTAATTACTTCTTCTGTACTTAATGGATTACCACCTATGTGCTATGACCACAGTCCTTCCGTGTTGGCCTGTACCTCCGAGAAATATATTCCATATTAATATAGTTTCTTGTATCTAATTGTAGTGTGATACTTCTGTTAATTGTGGGAGCTTTTCTCCCCGGGCCTCTACTAAAAAAGGACATGTATCCAGCTAGACTAGCCCGGTCAACAAATGTAAAATAAATAAAATAAAATAATTTTTGGGCACTTTGTTTTTGCCAAAGGGGATGACTATACACTTTTTGGTGTTTAGCTTGAGGCCATGGCTCTGGCACCAGTTGTCTGTTTCTACGAGGCCCTTTTGGAGGATGCTTGTGTCGGCTGGAGAGTCGATTATGTTGCCCAGTTTGCAGTCATCTGCGAACTTGGTCAGCCACAGTCCTTCCGTGTTGGCCTGTACCTCCGAGAAATATATACCAAACATGAGAGGTCCCAGGACTGAGCCTTGTGGGACGCCACTTGTAACTGGTTTGGAGTCTGATATGGCTCCAGCAATTCTAACCATGTGGGTTCTGTCCTTGAGCCAGTTTGCAACCCATCTAGTGACATAGGGGTTTATATTTAAGCTGGTGAGCTTATCTATAATGCCAGAGTGGGGTATTGTATCGAAGGCTTTTGCGAGGTCCAGATAGGCTGTGTGGACCACCTTCCCTTTGTCAATGGCCTTGGTGACTGTTTCAAAGAAGTCAACCAGGTTTAAGAGGCAGGATCTTCCCTTAACAAAGCCAAACTGGGTAGGATCCAGTGTCTGTAGGTCCCCAATATCTTTATTTATGAGGTCCTTGATGATCCTTTCCATAGCTTTGCAGACCAAGCTAGTCAGGCTTATGGGGCGATAGTTTCCAGGGTCCGTTGAGGCACTACCTTTGTGGAGAGGGACCACTGTTGCTGTACGCCACTCTTTGGGTACATATCCTGTAGTAAGGCTGAGATTGAACAGTAGTTTTATGTTTGGGTTTAGCTCTTCTTGGATTTCATGTAGGACGCAGCCTGGGACACTGTCTGGTCCCATTGATGCTGTGTTTTTTGCTTTGGAGAGGGCGGCTCCCACCTGAGCATCTGAGATGTCAGGGGGCCAGCACTCTGCTGGGATAGATATTTGCCCTTTGGGGGGGGGGGGGGAGAAGTTTGCGCTGAACCTGTCAGCTAGGATGTTGGCAATGTCTGTGGGATCAGTGTATTTTTTGTCATTTTGGACTAATTCTGAGCATATCTGGGAATTCCCACCCAGGTTCCTAACATAACTAAAGAAAGCCTTGTGATTATCCTTAGTGTCCTGTGCAATTTTTCTCTCGAAGCTGGCCTTTGACGATTTTATGAGTGCCCTTAGTTTTTTGCTAATACTGATCAGAGATGCCTTCCCTTTTTGGGATTTTGCTCTATCATGTAGTAGCTTCCTCCTTCTATTGTATAGTTTGTTTATGGCTGGGGTCCACCAGACAGGTCATCTGCCTTTGGAGGATTGGTCTTGGTTTTATTTGAGATTGCATGATCCACGCATTCCTGAAGGTGTTCATAGAATGCACTTATAAAGGATTCTGTGGTCTGGGCCGTATTTTCCACAGGCCCAGGGGCTTTGAAGGATTCCACCTCGGTTTTGAGGAGTGCAAAATTTGCTTTAGAGAAGTTTTTCACTGTGGTTTTTTAGGCAGGGGGTGGGGTCGGGATGTGAATATCCAGTGAGATCAGTTTATGGTCTGATCTTACCAGTGAGGGATACACTTCTGGTCTGGAGCATAGAGTCCCCATGTTGGTGATGATCAGGTCCAGTATGTTTTCCCCTCTTGTGGAAGTGGTAACAAGTTGTTCCATAGCATTTGAGTTTATGAATTCTAGGAACCTTTGGGCAAGGGTGTTGGAGCTAGAGTAATGCTCCCAATCTATGTTTGGGTAGTTGAAGTCGCCCAATATAATGGTGTTCGGAGAGACCTTCATATTTTCCAGTGTTCTCAGGAAGGCCGAGTGGGGTTCCTGGGTTTGGGAGGGTGGTCTGTAGCAGGCTATATACTGGAAGGCAGTTTTACCCACTGTTAGTTGCACATGGATAGTCTCTGATGCTTCATGCTTTGCCACCAACCTGGAGGTGTGGGTATCTTTGATGAATATCGATACTCCCCCTCCTTTTGTGGTTCGGTCCAAGTTTTGGGGCAGAAAATCATGGTATGAGGTATAACCTGGTAGTGCTGGGGTGCTCTCAGGAGTCCTGAACCAGGTTTCTGTTACTGCACAGATATCGATGTTCTCCATGCTAAGAAGAGTTTTGAGTGCGTGCATCTTGAGGTTTAGACTTCTAGTGTTGAGTAGCATTACTCTTAGTTTCTTATCCCTTGTGATACCTATGGAGGTGGGTTTGTCTTTTGAGCCTTGCCTAAAAAAGGCACTATGGGGGTAGCAAGAGCCTTTGCCAATATCCGAAAGCCCAGGGGTGACAGGTGCAAGCCGTCCCTAGCAAAGCATCGTGGCTTGTTGTGCATATCATCCCAAGCTGACAGGCATTGGATCCCCTTTGAATGACACCAATACTTAAGCCAATTGTTGAAATTGATCATCTTGTCTTCATATTGTGGCATCATTCTTGGTGAGGGTAAGATGCTACTCAAGGTCAGGGTCATACCAGCCTGGGCTACATGCTCAGAGAGCTCCTCTATGTCTCTTTTCATGTAGTCCAGGGAGGTACGTCTCAAGTCATTCACACCAGCATGGACAATGACTGAGTCATATTTGTACTTGCCTTGGAGTGACCTGAGTGCTTGTGTTATGTGGTGGATCCTAGCGCCAGACAGGCTGCTCACCGTGACCTTCTCCTTGTTCAGCCTGGTGAGCGGGACGTCAGTGTGCCTGACGATAGAGTCACCTATTACAAGTGTATCAGGTGTGTTGTTTAGCCTTAAGGGCTGTGACTGTTCGGCACACTGGCTTTGTGAGATATGTGTTGCTCTTGTTTTGTTTTGGGGTAGCGGTTGCTTGGGTGTCTGCTTTGGAGGTCTCTGCTGCTTAGACAGATCTTTATTTAGAGCCTCCGAGTATGTTTTTGTGTGATTATGTGTTTGGTTTGCTGTCGTGGTAGGTCTATGTGAGACTGGAATTGTAGTGAGTGTGGTTTCCTTCCCCTCCTGACTGGTTATGCCAGTACTGTGTTGAGAGAGCTTAGCCTCCAGTTTGGCTATATGGTTGCATCTCTCACATGTGTTGGAATTTGTTGGGAGGAGGAGAGGGTTGTCTGTGTACATGAGGCAGTTGTAACATTGCCTCAAGATTCCCATATTCACCAGCTGGACCGGAGAGGAGATTGACAACTGACCTTTGGACATGCTAGAATAATATTGGGAATTCCTTTATAATTGAAAACAAGGGCCAATGGGGAGCGAGGGTGTAGTGCTTTTAATTTTTAGTGCTAACTTATAATTGCTTTAGTGAGCAAGTGCCAGGTAACAAGTGCAATGTGTTACAGGTAACTTAAATGCAAAAATGACAAACAGTAACTTTCTTTCAAGTGAAGCAAGGAAATAAGTACAGTAAGCAATGCAGATATCACTAGGGATCCACAGAAGCACTAAAAAGCTGCGTTTTAGGTGGAATTAATGTGTGTGATGCATGGGCTGTGTTAGTAGGTGATAGTAGGTGATACCCCTTCTCCTGGAAAACACTGCACCCATGTACACAGTATTGCTGTGCACCTATTCAGCACCCTGACATTTACTGTGCACCATACCTCACAGGTATACACACCATTGCTGAATGTGTATTACTGTGTCACTTATGTCTCTTCTGCTGTTCACAGCCCCTATTTGTTTGTCCGACACGTACCTGGGATGATATGTGGACAGATGTCATTTGTGAATGCCTGATGTCTGCTTCACAGATGTCATCAGCAGCGGTGCACGTATGACCAATATGATACAATTACACTGACAACCATCAAACCTTACTGTGGCTATGAGGAGTATACACACTCTTATTGATATGACGCTCTTTTCCTTGATATGCCATGGGACCACATTACTGAGCCTGATATGTGACATATGTCCTGTACAATCAAATGCAGTGTCAAACAAATGTGTTAGTTGTGCTGATGCTGATTGAGATGCATACACTTCGTGGGTGCATATGTGTGCACGCCCTTATCATGATGGTTTGTTGCACCTACTGTTATGTGTACTACAGCAGTCACTATTCCTGGCAGGGGTATACTAGCATGGGTCATCTGCATTTGCTAGTATTTGGTCAGTCTGTCCTACACATGTCCCCCAACTCTGCATGATTGCAAGGTCAACTCATGTGCACATCCCTTTGCTGTTCACACACTGCCATCACTGTTGCTGTGGAGTCAGGGTTATGTCTGCCACAGTTCCTGACCCTGACTATGTGCAGATACAGCCATTCATAGCATCCTTTGGATCCCTGCTGCAGTGCACTGTTGTGTCATGATGACACCTCCTCCCCACCTTCAGCCTTTTTGCATATGCTTGACAACTATGGCCTACACATGTGTGTCAGTTTGCAGTGTCTCAAACACTGAACACCACATGTAACAGCCTAGTCCCAGCTAATGGATATCAAACATACAAGTGTACACTGGCAATGGCATGGTACAGATGGGGATGGTGGGCCTGAGGTGGGGTGAGGTGTTGGTTGTGCAGCACATGTATCTTATGTGATACTCTCTGTAGGTTTCCAACGTGGTCTTGGTACACCAGTACACATTGCAAAGCATGCCGTTTGGGGACCTTTTCTGTTATGCATATGCTACCTGTAGAGAGGCCTGGCTGATGTTTCCTGGTACAACTGTCCCATCTGATTACCCTAACCCATAGGCCACACTTTTGCAGAGTCCAGACAATTGCTGACAGGTACTGCACTGCTAGTACTTGCTAGACATTCCTGCAACTCCCTCAGTGTTGTGGCATTTTACTAGGCAGCCTGCATGACTGGTTTGCTACATGTGACATCATCTGTCTTGGATGGCCATCTTTTTATTTCCTACATTATTCCTGTCCCATACATCCTTGTCACATACATGACTGCACTGTTTGCCATGGTATATGCAATGGTGAGGTATAGCTACATGTCTAACTCCTTGGTGCTACCTGTTGGGTATGGGGTCCATGCCATGGCATGTAAGATGTGTGAAAGTCATGGCTGCCTCTGTTGCAGGTAAGTGGGCACATTTGATGGCCAAACATCTTGGACAGCAGCCCATTTCTTGGTGTGACATTGGGGTTGTGTACTTGCTGGAAGTTGCACTTCCATGATAAATGCATGCAGTCAGTACCTCAACAGCTGCTTCCACTGTATTTTATCTGCAGTGTGTGCACACATATGCTTCCAGTGTTTGTGAAGGTATGTATTCCCCATGTTTGCTGTCTTAACATACAATTCCATATTAGATACTGATTGCTCATGTTATGACCACATTGCAGGTTGTAAGGGTTGTGGCCTGCAGTATTATGATATGCCATAGTGTAGCTCTGTAACATTTGCCATTGTAATAATGGTATATACACTGTTGTAGCACTGTATAAGGGTGATGTTTCACACGTCTCTACTGTAGGCCATTTATCCCACCATTATGTTCATCTCTGTGCACACATTTTGCAATGGCAGGATGTTAATTATATGGCAGGAGTCTGACATACCCTTTAGATACACCATCATGGTGACCACTGTGATGTAGTGCAGTTAACAGCAGCAATATGTGAACATGTACAGCATGCATTATGGGTAGGCGTGTTAAATGTGTGCATGGAATATACCATGGCCATAACATGATTGATGTATTGGCAAACCTGAACAAACACCATACTCACCAGCTACAGGCTGCTGTCTTGGAGGTATATCAGAGGGACCTACATAAGTGTGTGAGAGATTTGATGTCAGTAGCCACAGCTGTGGCATTGGTGCAGGGTGGATGCAGCATTACAGTACATCAACAGTACAAGCCCACAATACTACAGATTATGCAAATCTGTTTATTACTACTACTCAGAAACAGACTATATATATATGTCCTCTCACATATGCATGATCTAACTGTTGTCTACTGATGTGCCCTGTAGCCTTACCTGCATACTCCTCTGCCATTGTGTGGGTAGCACCCACCTCCACTATGCTCTCCACCAGGTTTTGTGTTTGCGGGTGGGCAGGTGCTCTGAGGCTGGCAAGGAGCTCCTCAATATGTGTCGGGGGGGCTGGATGGTATGACACCCCCAATTGCGAGCTGATCCCCCCTGACTGCAGCAGCACGCCGATGGGCATTGCGAAGTAGGTCTGTGCAATGATGCTAGACGTGCTCATAACTGTGGTTATGCAGGCCAACATCATTTATCCTGTGGACAAGATCTTCCACAGGGCAGTCCACTCCTGGTGGTCATGGGCTGTTCAGCCAAACAACGCCTGGTAGTGCTGCACCAGGTGTGAAATGATGACATCATTCCCCTCCACTGTATAAGTGGGAAGCCTCTCTCTGGACATCTTGCCTGAAAGACATAAAGATGGAAACAGGTCTGAGGACCTCATACATGAAGATTATCATAGTTTTTAACACACATCTCTGTCTCCCCTCCCACCATATCTGCAACAAAAATCTGATCATACAACCCAATAGGTATGTCTACAGAATACCTGCCATTGGGACATATATTGTATTGCACAACACTTGTGCTATATGTTTGTAGTCATGTTCCATGTGATGGCTTACATCTTGTTAGTTAGTGCTGATCTGCACAGTTGACAGGTATGGCCCACTGCCCACAGGGACAGACACTATTGTCCATAGCAGTTGTTCAGCTGGACATCATTACAACACCTGATGGCACATATAAATCATTCTACATCATCTATCCCATTATTATGGACCAAGTACTACAGTCAATTAAATGCATATATACTTCACATATCTGTTGTGGGAATGATGTCTCTTCTGTATAGTTTGCTGTGTGGATGGCTGGATGGATGTGTTTTTTTTTGTTTGCTGTATTTGCTTTTTTTTGCTTTCACTCTCTCTCTCTCTCTCATTCTCTCTCTCTCTCAGTCTCTCTCCACTAAAATGGATTGAGCTGCTTTAAATAGATTGCAGCATGGATTTTGTAGGTGATGCACATGATCAGGTGATTGCCTCTGCACCAATTAGTGTCCACCACTTGCTACCTGAATGCAGCATGCTGTGTAGTACTTCCAATTATCACTGTCATGGCAACACACTACTATAAATTCCTACATCATGCGGGCGTGGTCCCTTTACCTTTCCTGTGTGGAGGACATCCTTCCTGTGTGTGGGCAGCAGTGTCACAGACAGCAGGTAGCAATACCTCTTACAAGAGGACTTGCAGACTCAGGCCAGCTACATATTTGTATAGGGTTCCAGACCTACAGACAGTGTGGGTAGTGTTGTTATATGCATTGTATAGCACCAGTGTTACAGGGTTTGTGTGTACATACTAGTTTAACATGAAATGCAGTCTGTCTGCATAGCTCTCAACTATGGGCATATTCACATGATGGCCAGAAGGGTGCCTGTTGTGTTTTTTCTGTCCACCACACAGGTCTTGTGTCAAATATATCACTGGCATTGTGTGTGTTGAGTGCTATCAGTACATGGCTACATCCATTTGTATTTCTGACTTCATATTCCTGACTAAGGGTATGTTGCAGACTATCCTGTAACACCAGCAACTTTCTCACTGCATAACAACCCTATTTCACATATGGCCCTGAGTTCTGGCCTCTGTTCTCCAGCTATATACCAGGCTTTGTCCATATGACATGCAGTAAGAGGTTGTTATGCAGTGGCCTGTGATTATGTCGTGCTGCCATTCCTGCCATCATTCCAGTGCTGTTGTGGTCCCCACACATATTGTGGGGTAGGGTCCATATATATGTGGGCTTCACCTGCACAAAACATGTGTGCCCTTCTGCAGTCCAGAGGTCAGTGTATGTAACAGTATTATATGACCCTGTACGTCAGTCTATGGGGGAGGGGTATGCACCATATATAACCTAGGCTGTTACAACATGTGAAGGATATCGGTAGTAAGCTGCCTTAAGGTATACGGCTGTACATTTCCATACATTTCACCTTGGGAACATTGCTGACCTACTGCTTGCTGTCATACAGACTGTCTGTCAGTGTGATAGTGATGTTTTCAGTTAAGCATTGTTATGTAACAGATACATCCTTATTGTGGTAACTTAATTCATTTCCCCCTAGGGGTTGAGTACAGAATGTAATTTGAGGCTGCTGAACTACACATTTGCATTACGTACTGTTGATTGATTATTATCTTCTGACCCAGTCTTTCGTTACTGTTGTACTACTTGAAGGCCTTGGCCTGGACAGCAACATATATTATGCTTTCGGATTACTGTATAAAATGATCTGCTTGAGAGTTGCATTACTCAGCTAGTATGTATTTCAAAGACCTAACAGCTATATGACATGGCATATACAACTGTAATAGTACACAAATAAACATTTCTTATGTATGCAAACCTGTGTGTGGTGTCATATCCCTTGACTTCTCTGTAGGTATATGTTTCATGCAACAATTGTATTTTGTATGTGTGAAGCATACACTGTCCATCTGAAAAGGTGGTAACTGTAGGAATACTGGCTGTTCAATATGCTGTGCACCCTCTAAATATGTTTCTTCCTATACATATCTATGTGTGTGTATGTGTATTTACACACACACACACACACACACACACACACACACACACACACACACACACACACACACACACACACACACATATATATATACACCTCCATGTATATATACATTGCCTGTACTGTTGAATGACTTTACTGGATGATATGTTTGTGAAAACATCAGGGTTATGTTTATCTGACATGGCTTAGTGGTAAATCGCTATGGTGTGTGGGGTCCTGGGTTTGAGCCTTGCAAAGGCTGTTTATTTTGTTGCTGGGCAAAACAAGGGCCGTTGGATACAGAGTGATTAAGGCACTTTTAAGCAGGTGTAAGTGGGTTTCTGTGGTTTTGCACGATGGTAAACAATGCTAACTTCTGGTTACAGTTTCTTATACCCAGCTTCTAAATTGTTTAGCCTGTGTAGTTATTGCTTACCCTTGTGCAAACAAGCTTAAACCCACTTACTGCTGCTTAAAAGTGCTTACTCCCGCTTACCCCTGCGCTAATTTCTTTAAAAGAAATGAAAAGGGGTTGATAGGAAAGTGGGGAAAAAGGGGCACAAAGACGGAAAGACAGTATGGAAAATAGCTAGGGATGTGCAGAACGGGTGTAGGAAAGGTCCATAGCTGCCCATTTCTTCTACAGCAACAGCTGTGTATATACACTGATTTGGAGGTAGATTTGGAAACTCATCCCCCTGTTAGAGGGGTGAGGACAACAATAATATATTGTGAAGCCAGACTAGATTACATGTGTCCAGTGGACACATGTGCAAAATGGACAGCTATGTATGGGGCAAGAATTTTTTTGGGGAACAGATTGCCCTTTTTTTTTTAAGGTGAGAGTGGGATGTTGGGGATAGATAGTAGATATATTTGGGGAGGTAGGTTGGGTAGGATAACAGACAAGACAGACAAGACAGCATACAGGGGTGGTATATGACACATGTGGGGGGGTTAACAACTTGGATGGGGAGGGGTGTTTGGAAGTCAGATGCCCATGAGCCCCCTAGTGGAAAAAGTGGGACTGAGGTTCCCACCCATGGGCAGTCACCACTGCACCTTCATGGCCCTGAAGGTGGCTGTGCTGGGGGCTGAGTAGGAGGGGAAGGCTGACCCTCTAGTTGTACCATCTGGCCCTCAAGCTGACGTAGCAGATCTCCAAACTCCCTGCAGAGCTCGCTACTCACCAGACTCCGGACCTGACAATGGATGACAGTATCCTTTCTGCGCCTGCTCCTGGGGGATGATAGCCCCATCCCCTGAGGCAGTTCCACACAAAGGTGGTGCAAGACCAGCAGACGAGGAGGTCCCGGGGTGGGCCCCAGACATGCTGGTGCCCGGTGCCATGGCCAAATGAGGTGGGAGAGGTGGGTCCACTGAGACCGGCCTTCCCAAACGTGCTATGGCATTTCAGTTTTAAAACATATGTCAGTTAGTAATAGTCAACACATTCCAGGATTAGGTATAACAGCATGCATAGATATTCCCATTAACCCGAAACACCAGATATGGAACAGTTCCATATCAAACAGAACACATGCATATATGGAACCACAGTGGCCATTACAACAGCATGCAGGTACATTGATGGCAGCATGCTACCAATGTGGGAGTATATCAACATGGCACATGCATAGAACAGATTTCCGTATTTATCAAACAATTGGACATATGTCCAAACAGTAGATTTAATAGTGCACATACCAATTGATTTGTGTATTTAGTTTATTGTTGCAGATATGGTAGGGTGGGAGAAAGATGTCAATTAACAACTTATATATCCCTGTAATTCTCATTACTTTTCTAGTCAGTGCTGTGATCTGTACTTTACAGGTATTATTACACTACCCTATGGCCTTAGTCTGGACAGTGGTATGGATGTAGGTAACTATATATATGAACTGTGTTTTACCTGCAATATACACATCTTACCTGGTATACCTTTGGAGGTATTGTTTGTTAACACTACCTGACTGTTTATACGCATATTCCCAGACTCCAGGTTGATGTTATGCACATACATCTCCATCTCTTATTGCACATACTCTGAGCATGTCTTGACAACATGCAGGTGAAACCAGAACATATTTTGACTTTTGCCCTCATAAACCTTTGGTGAGTTGTACAATGACAGGTTTGTTTTCATAGACATTTTCCAAATATTTACAGGCCTGACAGTCAGTTATATGACATTAAATGCTGCCTACATGTGAGAGATTAGCACACTGATATGCCAGAGGGACAGGGTAACAGACAGCAGATATGGGCCAATTCTCTGGACATTCTGGACAGATCTGTACAGTCGAGGGGTATGATTCTGCATACAGCTTACTACCACTCCCAGGATTCGAACCATGGCTGTGTGTGCTAAAATAAAACAGTGTACATCACAGTTGGGTGTGCTATATAGATATTTGCTGTGTATCTTTTCTCTGAATTCTTTCTATAAGTCTCCCATGGTTTTACAATCTGACCTTGTAATTACAACACTCTTATACAGGGTTTCCTAGACAGTTTTATTATGTAGCACTGTGTGGATGATAGTGATGAGTAATACCTTATTAGATACTGCAACACTAACACTGCCATACAATACCAGACTAAACAGTACCAGTCCAAGATTTCAATCTTTTATTCCTAGGCACAATTTTTGTGGGGGGAATGTTTGTTAACACTACCTGAATGTTGTCACACATAATACCAGATTCCACATTATTATTATGCACATACGTATCTGTTACTGCACACACTCTGGTCATAGCTTCACAACATGGGGATGGAGTTGGGACATACTTTGCTTATTACTCTCATAACACTTTGGTGAATTACTAGAGTGACAGGTTTGTTCTTATGGATATATTTCTGACAGTTATGATGTCTGACAATCAGTTGTATGTCATTATTTGCTGCCTAAACTTCTGGGATCATCTCACTGATTTGCCAGAGGGACAGGGTGGCAGGTAGGGGACTTACAACAATTATCTAGACTTTCTGACAATATCTGTACAGTTGTGGGGTATGATTCTGCATACAGCTTACTACCACTCCCAGGATTCAAACCATGGCTGTGTGTGCTAAAAATACAACAATTCACATCTCAGTTGAGTGTGCTATTTGGATTATGTTGGCTAGCTTTTCAGTGTTTTCTGTTTAAGTCTGTTTCACTTGTACAATATGACCTATTGTGATTAGAACAGTCATATACAGACATTCCTACACATTGCATTTATGTAGCACAGCATGGTTACAGTGCTTAATACAACAGTACTATTAAGAGATTGCAACACTACATTACCATATGATACCAGAGTAAACACAAGCAGTCCAGCAGTTAGACCTTTATTGTCAGGCTGTTAACCTTTTATTTACATAAACCTATATGAGACTCTTCCTGCCATATTGTCTGGTTTATTCAGTACATGCCATACACAATACAGGTTTTATACTGGCAATTAACTTTCTACTACTTTTAGATTTATTTCTTATGACAGTAAATGCAAGATTATTACTAACCTGCCTCGCGATGCAACCTCTGCAATCTACAGGCATGGGCTTCCCTGTTCACAGCCTGCTCATCTGTCACTGTCAAAGACATAAGAGGAACATTTAGCCACACCTATCCATAATATCCATGAGCTGGCAATTTAAAAGTAAAATCAATTTTCCACGAATATCGCTGTGGTGAGCCTCATCTGTTTTGATTTTACTTTGACTTTGTTCTGACGAGGCTCTCTATCCAGGACTGTTTTTGTTTTTGTGATGAGATGGCAATTATTAAACAGGTAGTAGACTGATACTTACACATGGCTGGGACATCACCCATCTGCCTAGCCTTTTGGATCCACTGATCCAAGAGCTCCATCTTTCTCCGTTTCAGGTCGGCATAGTGATGCCTGACCTGCTCACTGGTTCGAGGGATGCCAGTGGCACTGGTGAGGTCACGGGTGAGACGGTCCCAGGCTTCCGCTTTATATTGGGAATGTTGGTACTGGCCCTGCATTAGTCTCTGGTCATGGTCTTTAACAAGGAGTACTGCCTTGACTTTGGACTCCTGGATGCCCTAGCACTGCGCCCGGAAGCACACTCCTTTACTCACACTGGTCATAGTGCCTACAGGAGGAAGCTGCAACCAGTTATGAGATGTATTCTTGCCTGTGGGGTTTAAATAGGGCCAATTTCTCACACTTTGCCATGACTGGATGGTTTTGAAAATGCTAAGCTATGAGCAAACCTGCTTACCTAAGGTTGGCATTGCTTAAAGGGATATAAAAATGGGCAAACTGATTTAGCTGGCCTACACATTGCTTACACCTAGTAAGCAGGGGTGTGCAATGCTTAGCATTGCTTAATTTTTAATTTTCACACTATTTGCTGTTTGGCATTGATTTTTCATTCATTACTTGTTATATATGTGTTTGGTATCCATGATTCATGTGCACGTACACTATATGGGGTCCTTGTGTTTATTGGGGGATTTCAACACTTTATTACAATGACACCTCACATCTGGACTTAATGCAGTACTCCAGTTCACATATTTATGTTATGTAGTAGGTTATACAACATTAAACTGTATAGAGATTCCTTTTACATGTCAATTTTGATTTTCCTATAGTGAGGATCTGTTTGGTGATACTTCAATCGTATGTAGTTCTGTAATGGCTTACTGGTTAACTGCTGTGACTATAGTGTACAGGGTCCTGGGTTCAAGACCTGCAACGGCTGTTCATTTTGTTGCTGGGCAGAACAGCGGCTGTTGGATGCAGAGTGATTAAGGCACTTTTAAGCAACTGTAAGTGAGTTTGCGTGGGTTTGTGCGACAGTAAGCAATGCTAACTTCCGGTTAAATATGCTTACAGAGAGTTAGCTTCAATATTGCTTAACCTGTGTGCGCATTGCTTACCCCCACACAAATGGGCTTAAACCCGCTTACTACTGCTTACAAGTGCTTACTTCCACTTAACCCTGCACTAATTTAGACAGAAATGTAACATGGCTCTTGGGAAGGTAGTGGATTTGGACACTGTATGGATTTATCATTCATTACACATTATACCTTTGATTTGTATCCCTGATTCATGTGTACATATACTGTATGGGACACTTGTGTTTATTTGTGGATTTTACATTATTAGAATGATACCTCACATCTGCATTTAATGCAGTACTCCAGTTCACAAATATATGTTATTTAGTAGGTTATACAACAAAAATATTGTTCATAAAGTGATTTTACATGGAAAATGGTATTTATTGGAGTGACAAGTGAACCAAGAATGACTGCTCATAAGGCAAATGCTCTGACCACTACACTATTGCAGTACTGCTTCATTTGCATGTATCTTGATATTTATCTTCTTGTGCCATTTAAGCTACAGTATACATAGCTAAGCAATGGGCAAACCCGTGCACCTACGGTTAAATTTAATCTGTTTGATAAAATAAAGTGTTTATATTATTATATATTTAAACATTGCTCTTATAAACTTGTGGTGTTGCTAGGGTAACGGGATTTTTTTTATGCACATTTTCTGATGGATTTGAAGTCCAACACTCGTATGTTTGCATTATTTCAGACTTCATTGATGAGATAATCCCAGTGATTTGGCAGGGTAAATGAAGGACAGGCCAGATGTATGTGCCACATATCTGGACATTCTGCATTTATCTATGCTGTTGGGGGTATGCAACCCCCTATGAGCGATCTCGCTCATTGTAATTGCTAAACAGCGGTTCTTGACTGTGGGGGGTGTGTATATTGTGAGAGCTCTGTTCTCAGACATGCCCCCTGCACTCGTCCATGCTCCGGGTCTTTTTAGCAGCTGAGGCATTACACATTTTTTTTCTATGCATGGCGCGCTGCCATGCTGCTCCTAAACGGTTGATTCCCTGCAGGGATAAGCTATTCCTGCAGGGAACCTTACTGAATCCTGGGGAGTAACTATTAGAACCAAAATTGGAAACAAATTATTAAGAATTAGAATTATCAGCTAAAATAGTATGATCCTTATATTTCAAGCTATGCGATCTCTTAATCACTTTAGAAACTTCATATGCCTTATTTATACATGATCTGCTATAGATTCTAGTGTAAAAGCAATCACAAAATCTGAGATTCATGAGCAAAAGCCAGATCATTGGTACAAATTCTTCTAACCCTTAAAAACTGGGAAAAATGAATGCTATTCACAGTATGTTTTTGGATAACTATTAGGCACCAATAAAGAATTTCTTCTGAAAGGTTTTCTTTAAATAGATGTATTCATAGAACCTTCACACTACTTAATAACAGTGACATGCAAAAAGTAAGCAGTAAACAAATTGAAAGATACCAAAAGGAAAACTGAAACTCATTATTGTTCAAAAATCATACTAAGAGCTACTGTTTAGTTTAGTTGCTCTTCCATACCAACCAGCAATTGTCTAAAAAATGATTCCACATTCTATTATTGTGTAGGAAGCAGTTATTACTGGCATTGGTAATATATAATGTTTCAAAGTGCACCAATATCTGCATAAATCAAAGCAAAACATGCTCCCATAATAGTTCCTTTAACTTGTAAAAATTATTGTTCCAGAAATAAAATATGTTTTTATGCAGGACTTCCGCCAAAAGATTTAGCAAAAAATCATTAAATTCTGGTGAATATAAATCCAACAAATGTAAATAACACTTTGCCCTTAAACCACCAGAATGAGGGATATTAGTATATATTGCTTTAACTTCCTAAGTACACAAATAATATGAATTGTCAATATGAATGTCATTCACAAGTTTCAAAAACTTAGTAATGTCCTTTAAATGAAAAGGTATAAAGGAAATTAAGGGTTTTAAAAATCTTTGAAAAAGCAGATATACATGCAGTGAGTGATCCACTCCCAGAAACCATTGATCTGCCAGGAAGGGGAAACAGTTCTTTATGAAATTTAGGAAGTAAATAAAACACCTGTGGTGAGGGATCATCTACCAACAGTGTTGTTTACCATCATCAACGGACCTATCAACTGACTGTATTAAAATTTCAGAAAGTTGTTTCTTAAACAAGGATATTGGATCCAAAGGTAAATGTTGATAAAACAAAACAATCAGATAACTGACACATACCTTCTTTTATATAGTCACTCATGTTCCACACAACAGCTCCACATTTATCGGCCATAGTAATTTCTATGTCCTGAGTATCAGTCAGTTCAGATAATGCCTGCCATTCATAATGACTTATGTTAGTACTAAAACAAAAATATTCTTAGTGTTTTTTATTATTTACTTTCACCACTAGGTGTCAGTATCGCATGGAATTTCTTTCTTTTTTTTTTCAATAATTTTTATTTTTATTTTTACATTAATAAATGTCACAAATAAAAAACATCTTACAACATGACCGTATATATATGTTATACATTGATGTCAAATACCACAGGATATAGGTCGTACAACATATCTACACTATGTTGTCACCTCCCAGTAAGACTTTGTCCTGTTCGATTCTCAGCTAGAGCATCTTCTGTGTGGAGACATGCGTGAATGGGCGTACCTTCGTTGAAGGTTGTGTGTCAGGGACGGCAACTTGGCACATAAAAATCCACTGCCAATCATTAGCGGACCGGAGTTCTGCTGTGGCGACCCCTAACCGGGAAAAGCCGAAAGACACAACAACAACATAGATGCTTTCACTGTTAGTTCCACAGTTATATAGACAGTATATACATTCATAATATTCAAGTTTTTATTTAATATCTGAACTTGTATGTGTTCTCTGGTTCCATTATAGTGTATTTCTAAGTTGCTGTGTGATGAATTATGCTAATATAATATTAAAGGTTTGTTCCCAAATTTCTCTGGATTTCATGTTTTTGTTTCTTTTATCTATTACTATTTTATGAGCTAAAGGGTGTTGTATAGCTACTTGATTAAAACCCTCCCAAGAGATATTTATCGTATCTAGCCATTTAAAAGCTATATACAGTTTCATTAGTAGGAAAATTGTTAAAAGTGTATCTGCTTGTTTTCTTGGTATGTTGGGTGGGAGAATGTGTAATAAAGTGAATTCCCAGGTTAATGTTGATGTTTGATAACCCATTTTTTGTAACTGTACCTTGAGAGAGTTCCAGAGTTTATAGACACATTTACAGCTCCAAAATACATGGATTAAGTCAGCTATCTGGTCCTTACAGTGTGGGCAGAAAGGTGATTTTGATGTGTTAAATTTGTGTAGGATTGCAGGTGTAAAATAAGCATTATTACTGATCATGAGCTGAGTGTATGCTAACTTTTTGAGGGGTATAATCTTTAGTGTTAGATTGATTGCCTGGCTTATTTGCTGATCATCTATGGATGGTTTAATTTTTCTCCAGTAGTTAGAGAAGAGGAGGTCTTTCTGGTATTTGATTTCATTTAACATTTTATATGAATTAGTAATAGTTTTATTTGTTGTGATAATAGTTTTCCAAAACCTGCTACAAGTTTCTATGTCACTATTGGTCATAGTAACATTTTGGAGGTAACTGGAACACAGTTCTTTGATTTGTCTTAGGGTTATTATGTGCGATTTAGGGAGGTTTAAGTTGGTCCTCATTTCTTGCATTGAACAGTTAAGGTAGGGATAAATATTTTGGATTGTTTTATCTTTCAGTCTGGGAAAAGGGACTAAGTCCAGCATATTATTGTTTATTTTTAAATTTGTTTTTTTATGAAGGGGTTGCAGTATTGTCATGGCTTGTCTAAGGTTCAAGAATTGAAAGAGTTTTTGCACTAAATTGATAGAATGTTTTAAGGGCTCTATAATGTTATAAGTTTGTATTTCTTTCTGCTTCAAGAATGGAAGTGCTTTGGGATTGAAACCTAAAGCTTTAATATATCTATAATAGATTGTCACCCAAAGAGGAGACCAATTTTCCACTGACGGGTTATGTTCAGCTATTCTTCATATTCTGTTAGTGTTAATGATCGAGTAGTACATTTTAAAATCTGGTAGATTTAGTCCTCCTTTGCTTTTGGGGAGTGTTAATTTTGGATAGGAGATTCTGTTTTTTTTTGGGTTCCCATATAAATTTTGCTAGGAAGGTATGAATTTGTTTGAAGAATTTATTATGTATTGTTGTCTGTGATGTCATGAATATATACATTAGTCTAGGTAAAATGTTCATTTTGATTATTGATACTTTGGCCAAGAATGGTAGTTTTAGGTTGTTCCATCATTTACAGTCTTGCATTATATTTTGCCATTTAAGGTTTACATTGTGTTGGTAGAAGTCTTTGTTATTCTGGAAAAAGGTGATTCCCAGGTATTTAGTTTCTTCTTTTATTTTTATTGCATTTAACAATGGCATTAGTGAGATGAGTTTGGTTGTTTTTAGGGGGAAAATATTAGTTTTATTGAGGTTTAGTTTGTAGTTAGACATAGCCGAGAAATGTTCGATTGCAGCTATTATTTTGTTTATGTCTGAATTTGGTGTAGTGCAGTATATGTTCAGATCATCCGCAAATGCAGTGAGGTATATTTTGAAGTTGTGTGTTGATGGAGGATTGTGGTATGTATTTTGTTTAATGTATAGAAAGAGTGGTTCTAGGTATAGGTTAAACAGGAAGGGTGATAATGGGCATCCTTGTCTTGTTCCATTTTTTGTTAGGATCCTATTTGGCCAAGTTTTATTTATATATATATATATATATATAGAGATGTGTATGTGTTTCTATAGAGAGTTTGGATGATCTGAATGAAGTTATTGGGTATATTAAAGTAGGATAGTGTTTGGAGTAAGAATTCTAGATTAACCCTATCAAATGCCTTGTGGGCATCCACTACCATTGTGTAGATGTTGATATTGTATCAGTTAGTGTAGGATATTAGTGCATCTAATGTTAATGTATTGTCACTAGTCTGTCTATGTGGTGTAAAACTGGATTGTTCTGGGGAGATGATTTTCTCTATCAGATTTTTCATTCTGTTTGCAAGTATAGAGGTAAATATTTTAGTATCTATATTTAAGAGGGAGATGGGTCTGTAGCTGCCGGGGTTTGGGGGTCTGTGTGTTCTTTTAATATAAAGATGGTTTTAGAGGCATTAAAGTGGATATCATTTATTTTATAGTTTATTATGTAATTCAGTGTATAGTATAGTAGTTTGGCTATCAAGGGGGAAAATGCTTTGTAAAATCCTGATGTGAGTCCATCCAGACCCGGAGCCTTATGCACTTTTAAGTGTTTGATTGTTGTAATAATTTCACTGATGGATATCGGTTCAGTTAGTTTTTTTTGTTGGTCTAAATTGAGTTTAGGGAATTTCAGTTTTTGAAGGAAAAGCGTTCTATCTTCCTTTGAGGTTTGTAGTATTTGTGCTCCATATATTTGAGAGTATATTTGTTCAAATGTTTTAATAATGTCTTCATTTTTTGTGTAGTTTTTGTCTCTGTAGTTTATTTCTGATAAATTGGAGGCATTTTTGTGTTGGGAGATAATTCTGGCCAGAGCTCTAATGGTATTTGAGCTTCTTCTGCGTAAGTGGCTAACATTCTGGCTTCATAAAAAGATAGGTTCCTGGTTTCTAACATATATAGATCCCTTTGCAGTTTCAAAAGTTCTGCTTCTGTTTGGTTCTTGGGGTTATTTATTAGTTCTTTTTCAAGATGCTCTATTTTTCCTTTCAGTATATGTTCCTCTTTCAGTTGTATTTTTTATAGTATGCTGCTTTTTTTGATAAACAGTCCTCTAATTTGTGCTTTGGTTGCAGCCCATTCTATGTCAGTTGGTACTTGGGAGTTAATGATATTTGTAAGAGCTATTTTTAGTATTGCTTCTGTTTCTTTTATTACATCCATTTTGGAACGTAAATTAGGGTTTAATGACCAATTATGACCCCTATTCTCTAAATATATCTTTTTGTCCCAGTTAATGTTCAGTGTGATTTTGGAGTGATCTGAAAAGAACCTGGTATGTATAGTTTTTGTTGGGTCCATGTTAATGAATATGTCAGAGATTAAGAAGAAGTCTATCTTTGACCACATTTTGTGGCATTGCGAATATAATATGAATTTCCCTGTTTTAACTGCACTGTTCCATATTTAAAACGTTCATATAGTTTGAAATCTTGTTTGAGTTCATTAAGGGCTAATGTGGCTTGTTTATTATGTGATTTGGTCAGATTAGATTTATCCTTTTCTGGGTTTTGAAATGTGTTCCAGTCACCTCCAATCACTAGGTAGTGATCATTAAATTGGTTTAAGGTTGGGTATAATGACATAAAAAAGTGTTGTTGGTTATTAGAGGGTGTGTAAACATTAAGTACCATTATAGGTTTTGGTATTGTAGGACTACTAAATGTTACGTAACACCATCTTCCCTCCTTGTCAGCTTTGGTTTTAAGTATTTTTTCCTTAAACTGTTTTTTTAATTATTATGGCAGCCCCCGCACTGTTTGTTTTCCCCTCTGAAGCTATGATTTGACTTATCCATTTCTTTCTGCTAATTTCTGCCCATTGCTCTGCAGTCAAGTGTGTTTCTTGTATTAGTATGAGGTTGGCTGGGGTTTTTAATGTAAGGTGTAAGAATAGATTTCTTTTCTTCTTGTTTTGGAGCCCTTTAACATTCCATGATTCTATTTCCCACATTTATTTATTAGGCGTATTCCTTAGATATGCCATGTATATTAGTTTTGTTTTGTTATCTTTGTATGTGTTACTGTGTGATGGTTTAGGAAAGGATCTATTTATCCCCGTCCCTACTCTGTGCCTAACCACTATATCCCTGGACCAGGAATAATCAGGGGGGGAGGATGAAGGTTTGTTATATGGTTTACCTTTACATCTAATCTTGAAATGTGTTTTCTTTTTAGATATAGATTTAATCCATAGTATCCCCCCTGTGTTACTATAAACAATGTGGACAAAGCTGAACAAACTAGTTCCCTCAACAAACACTGCTACTTAATATCCCTAGCCTCTTCCAACATATTATTTATACAATTATGGTATTGCATTTAAGGTGCATCATGTATTGTTTTTGTCTTGTGACTAATTCTTTCTAATAGTATTTTTAAAACAGCATATTAATATACATTCCTCAGTAAATTATAGCAATATATGTACCATAGTAATATTGTTAAATAACCAATCTTGTCATTTTTACATTTTTCTTTCATTTGACTCCTTTTTCCTCCCCTTTATTTATTCAGATTTTGGCCTTCTTTGGTGCCTGCAATATTTTTCCACATCAATCTGTGTGGGTTATAAAATATATACGTGGCACCTATTTATCAGAGGTAGGAAGTATAAAGAGACAGAAAAAAAAACAGCTTAGCCAAACAGTCCTTCTGCTATAGTTAACATATTAAGGCTATATTTACATTACCCCAAGATTGTTAGGTTATTTTACTATTTTCCTGAGATTACTTCTCTCCAGGATCTTTTAACACATTTCTAGTATTTACATAAAACATTTAACAATTTTTTTCCCAATATTAATCTATGAGCTAGCCTGTTTCTGACAGTTTATTTATTGCCTATTATTTAAGGCTGGATTTTCATTCACCTACACAGTACTGGGTGTACTGTTTTAGTGAATGGTTCAGTTCAACAGTACCTTATTTCTTCAAGGTTTTGCTTGCAGGTTAGTTGACATCTATGGTGCAGCTTTCTTCTTTTAGCTAGTGCATATCAATTTTCATTTTTCAGGCAGTAAAATCTTTTGGAGCTTGCTGAAATCCATTTTGTCTGACTGTTCTTAATGGAGCCCTCAAAATCGTAGGGGGACTGATTTTTGCAGACCAATGTCCCAGGAGGAGGTTCCTTCCTATATTTGCGCATCGGAAATGGACATTGGTTTTTGGTTCCTACCCAGGCTGTACTTCCTTTTCCTGTGTTCCTCATGGCTCACATCATGGATTTAAGGGCCTAGACAGCAAGGGGAAGCCATCAGAGTTGGATCCCAGCTAGAGTGCTTGTGAATGGGGTCGTTTTTTTCACCCAAGGGTCCTTTATTGTTTTTTGTGGATTTATTTCACTTCTGAGGGTGGAATTTGCTTGAAAATGGCCAGGAATGTCTCTTTTGCCTCTTTGGGGTTAGCGACCATGTATTTACTCTTTGATGTAGAAGATTAACTGATTTGGATATTTCATCTGGAATTTGATTTTTGTTTTTCTATTAGGAACCTGCAGTATGGAGATAGTAGTTGTCTTGCTTGTCTTATTTGTATTGGGAGCTCTTGAGCAAAGGAGATTTTATTATTGTTCCAAGTGAGTGTGCCTTTTTTCTTTGCTGCCAGTATGATTTTATTTAAATCTTGGTAGTTTAATATTTTAATATAGACAGGTCTTGGTTTCAGTGGTGTTTGCATTTCCCTCAGAGCTTTGTGGCCTCTCTCTATTGTTATTTGCTGCATTTCTTCAGGTTCCTCTAGCAGGGAATTTATTATTTGCTTGATTGTTGGTATTAGATTGTTATGAAGTACAGTTTCAGGTATTCCTCTGATGATGATATTGTTCCTTCGAGATCTTGCTTTCAGGCCTGTTATTTTTGCTTGTAAGTTTTGTATTTCTTTGTCATGGGCATCAGTTCTTTGAGAAATAGAGTCTATTTTTATTTCATTTTCTATTATTTTGGACTCAGATTTTTCCATTCTGGATATTATTTGGCTGAATGAGTCACCAAAGGTTTGAAATTGTAATGATAAGTCCTTTATTGCTTGCTGGATAGGTAATAAGGCAGATTTTATGTCTTCCGGATTAGCTGGCTGGCCTGTCTTGGATTTATTTGTAGTTTTAGAGTTGTCAGTTTGTTTAGTTGTCTTTTGTCTTTTTGAAGTTGTGTCTTTCTCAGGTGAGGCTAGTACTAAGAATGTGATCTTAGTTGTTGTTGTTTCCATATTATTTTCCTCTTTTGACATCTTGCTGTATAGTGTTTTACCAATCTTGCAGTCAGGTGCAGGACCTTAGTAGCACGTGGCTTAAGCTGTTATTCAGAAATCTTAGTTAATCCTGCTGTTTCTGAGCTGAATCTGTCACTTTTCTTCCTCTTTTGTTTGCTGGATGATATTAGCAGTAAATATCTACAGTTATTTCTGTATTATTAATTCTGCGTTGCCTTCTGAGTTTGTTTTAATCCAGGGTATATCAGAGACCTAAGTGATAGCAGTGCTCACAGAACAGCGGCCATTTTGAACTCAGTATCGCATGGATAGTGAGTTATTGTTATAGTTGCTTTGAATTTAGAAGTGTTTCATATTAATTTTTTGCTGATTAAATATTGTTTGGTATCAGTTTTATTAATAACTAAGTAATTTTTTGTTCTTATTGGTATTTGCTGAATCATGTATGCGATTTAAATTTTGAACATATACTTGTGGTGCTGTGCTTTTGTCCATGACAGTGATAAAAATGGGAGGGGAAACCCAGGTCTGTTGTGTTTTTTTTTCACTGAGAATATATTATCAATTAAACTTTTCTGTTTTCATCATATCTTTGGTCTGTTGGTAATGATATTTTTTTTTGTTTGTGTTCTTTATTTCTGTGCATCACCCTTTGAATCTTGTGCATCTTCTTGATGTTTGTATTTTATTTGAATGGGGTCGTTTTTTTCACCCAAGGGTCCTTTATTGTTTTTTGTGGATTTATTTCACTTCTGAGGGTGGAATTTGCTTGAAAATGGCCAGGAATGTCTCTTTTGACTCTTTGGGGTTAGCGACCATGTATTTACTCTTTGATGTAGAAGATTAACTGATTTGGATATTTCATCTGGAATTTGATTTTTTTTTCTATTAGGAACCTGCAGTATGGAGATAGTAGTTGTCTTGCTTGTCTTATTTGTATTGGGAGCTCTTGAGCAAAGGAGATTTTATTATTGTTCCAAGTGAGTGTGCCTTTTTTCTTTGCTGCCAGTATGATTTTATTTAAATCTTGGTAGTTTAATATTTTAATATAGACAGGTCTTGGTTTCAGTGGTGTTTGCATTTCCCTCAGAGCTTTGTGGGCTCTCTCTATTGTTATTTGCTGCATTTCTTCAGGTTCCTCTAGCAGGGAATTTATTATTTGCTTGATTGTTGGTATTAGATTGTTATGAAGTACAGTTTCAGGTATTCCTCTGATGATGATATTGTTCCTTCGAGATCTTGCTTCCAGGCCTGTTATTTTTGCTTGTAAGTTTTGTATTTCTTTGTCATGGGCATCAGTTCTTTGAGAAATAGAGTCTATTTTTATTTCATTTTCTATTATTTTGGACTCAGATTTTTCCATTCTGGATATTATTTGGCTGAATGAGTCACCAAAGGTTTGAAATTGTAATGATAAGTCCTTTATTGCTTGCTGGATAGGTAATAAGGCAGATTTTATGTCTTCCGGATTAGCTGGCTGGCCTGTCTTGGATTTATTTGTAGTTTTAGAGTTGTCAGTTTGTTTAGTTGTCTTTTGTCTTTTTGAAGTTGTGTCTTTCTCAGGTGAGGCTAGTACTAAGAATGTGATCTTAGTTGTTGTTGTTTCCATATTATTTTCCTCTTTTGACATCTTGCTGTATAGTGTTTTACCAATCTTGCAGTCAGGTGCAGGACCTTAGTAGCACGTGGCTTAAGCTGTTATTCAGAAATCTTAGTTAATCCTGCTGTTTCTGAGCTGAATCTGTCACTTTTTCTTCCTCTTTTGTTTGCTGGATGATATTAGCAGTAAATATCTACAGTTATTTCTGTATTATTAATTCTGCGTTGCCTTCTGAGTTTGTTTTAATCCAGGGTATATCAGAGACCTAAGTGATAGCAGTGCTCACAGAACAGCGGCCATTTTGAACTCAGTATCGCATGGATAGTGAGTTATTGTTATAGTTGCTTTGAATTTAGAAGTGTTTCATATTAATTTTTTGCTGATTAAATATTGTTTGGTATCAGTTTTATTAATAACTAAGTAATTTTTTGTTCTTATTGGTATTTGCTGAATCATGTATGCGATTTAAATTTTGAACATATACTTGTGGTGCTGTGCTTTTGTCCATGACAGTGATAAAAATGGGAGGGGAAACCCAGGTCTGTTGTGTTTTTTTTTCACTGAGAATATATTATCAATGAAACTTTTCTGTTTTCATCATATCTTTGGTCTGTTGGTAATGATATTTTTTTTTGTTTGTGTTCTTTATTTCTGTGCATCACCCTTTGAATCTTGTGCATCTTCTTGATGTTTGTATTTTATATATATATATATATATATATATATATATATATATATATATATATATATATTTATATATATATATATATATATATATATATATATATATATATTTATATAAGTCTATATTCAGCAAACACGTCTTCATTGGCAAATACATAGAAAAACACCACATCAGCGACTTTTTTCCCCAGGGGAAAAAAGCGCTCGGTCTACTAAACACCACACAAACCTTCAAACCCTGCAAAGTGTGGGGCTTCATCCCCCACACCCCGATAACTAAATATACCAACTCTGAGATCGCTCTACAGTAGGGAAAACTGCAAATCCCCAATGAAGGCCAAGCGCTTTTTTCCCTTGGGAAAAAAGTCACTGATGTGGCCTTTCACTGATGTCAGCATTTGGTGTTTATTTGCCGATGAAGATGTGTTTGCTGAACATGTCTTTCAGCAAGATAATATAGACCCATTTATATATATATATATATATATATATATATATATACACATACATACATATATATAGAGGTGTGTGTGTGTGTGTGTGTGTGTGTGTGTGTGTGTGTGTGTGTGTGTGTGTGTGTGTGTGTGTGTGTGTGCATGCATATGTATACACATCTTCTGGTAGTTCTAAAAATGAGTGTTGAAGGAGAAAAATGCATCTGTTGAATTTTAAGCATATTTCTTATTCATAATTTGCAATATGATTATTATAAATTTATTCACAGACAAGTCAACTTCTCATTAAGAACTGGTTCAAATTTGGCATGGTAAAATGCTGTGCTTTATTTCTCCCATCCCTACCATCAGGTTAATTTTTTTTTAAAAATTATTATTTATTCATTTTTATTTTACATTTGTTGACCAGAATAATCTGACCGGATACATGTCCATTTTCAGCGGAGGCCCGGGGAGAAAAGCTCCAAAAGACAGTATACAAAGTTATCAAGACAATACTTAAAATGGTTTACTATTAAAATTTCGAAACGATCTCCATCGACTGTACTATTGCCGAACACGGAAGTTCAAAAACGGTAATATCGATGACAAAAAAAAAACTAGGAACGGGTTTTAACATGGGTCAAGATAGGGGAGATGTTTGTAGTTCGGAATAACACTGAACACCTATCTCGACCCATGTTAAAACCTGTTCCTAGGTTGTTTTGTTTTCATCGATATTATCGTTTTCAAACTTCCGTGTTCGACAATAGTACAGTCGACGGAGTTCGTTTCGAAATTTTAATAGTAAACCACTTAAAACATAACACACAGATAGTTCTCTAGTAATAGTAATAGTAATAGTAATAGTAATAGTAATAGTAATAGTAAATGCCTAGTTTACAAAGGTTACAACAGTGATCTAGCAAACAAATTTTACATTCATTTGTACCATAAGATACGTAGATTTAGTAGTACAGTTATGATATAGCAATTTAGTTGTGGAGATGGTACTAGTCAGGTTTAGGGCAGGGGCATTGCCAGTAGGATATAAAATATTTTTTAAAACTTTTTTTGAATAGAGAAAGTGAGGGCTCCAGGGTAAGGTCTGCAGGAAGTACGTTCCAGATTTTGCCAATGGAGTTGGCAAACAGAGCATCCCCGGCTGAGCTGTTGGATTTGAGTGCTAGAGCCAGTAGCCTGTTAGATGATCAAAGTAGCCTGAGGCTACTATATGGTCTAATTATGTTTTTGAGTGCAGGTGTATTATCAAGATGATTTTGGACTTTATGTGCTACTATGAGCTGGTTGAACTGCAGTAGGGTGGGCAATTCGAGCCATCCTAGGAGATTTAGGTTTTGACAATGATGTGTCCTATATGCCGAGTTTGTGGCTAATCTAGCTATGTTGTTCTAGCAGCTGGATAGCTTGTTAGGATTGGTTTTGTTCAAGTTGGTAAGTAGAGGAGAGGTACAGAGAAGAGTAGAAAGTAGGTGAGAGCAGGCAATAGCAGTTCTTGCAAGAGGAGTAAAGAAAGGTTTGATCTTGTAAAGGGAGCCAAGTTTTTTGTTAATGGTTTTGATAGTTTGATTATTATGCAAATCAAATTTCAGGTTATTGTCTACTATAACTCCCAAGAGTTTGGTTTGGACGTCCGGGGAGATGATAGTGCCATTATTAAATTTTATGGTAAAGAATGGAGGGAGGACCTATTAGTGGGGGAGAAAAGAATTAGTTTAGTTTTGTCAGGGTTTAAGATCAGACAGCGATTTGTAAGCCAATTTTCAATGATATTGAAAGCATTCTGGTTTAATGTCAGTAGATTTGTTAGGGAGGGGGGCAGAACAGATCAAGGTGGAATAGTATGCATATTGAATGCAGGTAGCATTTGGGATGATACAGTGGGGGTCATTAATAAAGACAGAGAATAGTAAGGGTCCTAGAATAGAGCCCTGGGGGACTCCTAGGGTGATGGGTAGACAGGTTGATAGCTTTCCCTGCCAAAGTACTGCTAGTTGTCTTCCAGATAGGTAAGATTGAAACCAGTGGCAAGAAAGGTGGCCTAAGGAGAAGGCCTTCAGAGTTTGGATGAGTAATTGGTGGTTAACCATGTCGAAGGCCTTGGAAAGATCAAGAAATAGTGCTGAGGATAGTATTATGTTGTTGTTGAGGTTGTGGTTAATGACATTAGAGAAAGAGAGGAGTGCTGACGTGGTACTGTGGTATGGCCTAAAGCTGTTCTGAGAGTCGGCTAGTAGTTTGTTCTGAATTAGATGGTGCATAAGCTGTTTTTGGACACACTTCTCCAGAATTTTAGCTAGTGGAGATAAAATAGCTATGGGTCTGAAGTTTGATAGTTCAATGGAGCTGCCTCCTTTATGGAGGGGTATAGCATCGGATATTTTCCAGATTGAGGAAATGGTTTCTTTGGAAATGGATCTATTAATCAATATTGAGATAGGGTATGGAATGGTATCTGCAGCTTTTTGCAAATACTCTGCAGGGAGGAGGTCAGCAGCTTGGGTGGCAGGCTTTAGTTCTTTATTAGGGCCTTGATAAGTGGAGTGGGAACTAGTTGGAAGCTAAAGGAGAGTAGAGGCCTGGGTGTGTTAGTCTCTGAATTAGAAGGAGAGTAGAGGCCTGGGTGCGTTAGTCTCTGAATTAGAAGGAGAGTAGGGTTCTGGGTGTGTTAGTCTCTGAATTAGAAGGAGAGTAGGGGTCTGGGTGTGTTAGTCTCTGAATTAGAGCTGGTGGGGTGCATTATCTGTTTTTGTTCTAACAGAGCGGGAAGGGGCATGGGAATCAAGGATGATAAGGAATTTCACTTTAAAGTGATTTACTGCTTTTTCCAGTGGAAGTTGTTTTGGAACTGACCAGTTGCAAGCCTTGAGCTCATTGTTGAGGTTAAAGTTTAGTTTGTTTCGTATTGTCTTATAGGTCGGTTGGTGGGGGTTGTCCACCATGAGCTTGATAATGTATGTGAGACAGTGGTCACTTATGTCATCATAAAAATAAGTTAGAATTGTCTTCTTTAAGTATTAGCTTGGGATCTTGGTTGACACAGTGAGTGTGATTCATAGTTTTGTTGCATAGTATTTAAAGCCATGCAAGTGGTCTTGAGTATTACACTAGGAGAACAAACTGCTGCAAAAAAGAGTAAAATCCCATGACTGGAGGAACTCCCTGGTCAACCTCAGTAAGAAGCTGAGATCCCTCATTAAATCCTCCAAAGCTAGTTATGAAAACAAAATTGCCACTGACTCTAAAGACAACCACAAAGCATTCTATAGCTATGTCAAGAATCTCAATGGCAATATTCAGATCTGCTCTGAGTTACAGCACAATGGCACTAAATATACAGAACCAACTGATATTGCCAACATCCTGGCAGATAGGTTCAGTGCTAACTTTACCCCCTCTTACCCCCTAGAGGGCCCATCTCTATACTGGAAGAATGCAAAGTTCCTGTAATCACAGCTGCACAGGTAAAAAACAACTCTCCAAAGCCAAGAACACAGCATCCATGGGACCTGATAATATCCCAGGCTGCGTTTTACACGAACTACAGAATGAACTGGCATCCTGCCTAAGTACCATGTTCAATCATAGCCTCACCTCAGGCTTTGTGCCCACTGAATGGCGCACCGCGATGGTTATCCCACTCCACAAAGGGGAGCCATGACGGACCACGGGAACTACCACCCCATTAGCCTGACAAGCCTGGTCTACAAGGCCATGGAACGTATCATCATAGAACTCATAAACAAAGACACTGGTAATCTCCAAACTCTGGACCCTACCCAGTTCGGGTTTGTAAAAGGCAGATCATGTCTCCTAAACCTGATTGACTTCTTTGAAGCAGTCACCAAAGACATAGATGAGGGTAAGATGGTTCACACAGCTTATCTATATCTCGCCAAAGCTTTCGACACCATCCCCCACTCTGGAATTATAGATAAGCTCACTAAACTAGGTATAAATCCCCATATCACAAGATGGGTTGCCAACTGGCTCAGAGAAACAACCCACACTGTGAAAGTAGCAGACTCCAAATCCGACTTCAGACCAGTGACAAGTGGAGTACCACAGGGTTCAGTCCTGGGTCCTCTCCTGTTTGGTATCTACTTCTCTGAAGTACAGGCTAACACAGAATGTCTTTGGCTAACAAAGTCTGCAGATGACTGCAAACTAGGAGCCATAATCAAAACTCCTAACGATGTGGACATACTACAAACGGGCCTCACTGAGACAGATGCTTAGTGTCAAAGCCATGGCCTGAAGCTCAATACCAAAAAGTGTATTGCCATCCCCTTTGGTAATAACTCTTTACCCATGAACTACCTCATAGCTGGTAGTCTACTTAATGCCAAAAATGTGATAAGAAACCTTGGGACACAGGTGGACAGTAGTCTCTCCTTTGATAATCACATCACCACAGTGGTCAGGAAATCCTTCTATGTGGCTCACTTCATCACAAAAGGTTTCTCATCCAGAAAAAAAGAGGTCATTGTTCTCCTCTACTCATCACTCATTAGACCCATTATAGAGTACAACACTCCTTTTGGTATGTACCTTACAAGACATCTACAACAACTGGAAAGGCCACAGAAATACCTCTCAAAGAGGATTACTGGCCTCAAACAGATGCCCTATGCAGACCATCTCAAGAAACTCCATATTTACTCTGTCGCATATCGCCTAATCAGTGGCGATATGTGCCTAACATACAAAGCTATGTCAAAACCAGAGCTGTTGGACATGCTCCACTTAAAGAAATCCCAATTCCTCCGAGCTACATGCTCTAGGGACCTAAACCTTGTGATCACAATAAACAGAACATGCTGGAGGGATAGATTCCTGTCCCAGAAACTTCCCATACTCTGGAACAGACTACCTATCTATATCAAACAAAGCTCCTCATTAGCACTCTTCAAGAAAAATCTTGATGACTGGATGGGAAATAGGAAATTCACCCCAGGGATCACTTCTGTGGCTCTGCTCGATAGGGGCACAGGAAAATAATTTTCTTGGGTGGAAAAAGCCAGGGTATCTTTTTGGCTAGGCTTATATAGGCCCTAGGGCCAATAGCCTAGTACCTACCTATGAACCTATGAGAAGAGTAATTCAAATAACCCTCACTGCTTTGTAGCATTCTAGTGAGCAACAGGGCAGAGAGGGTTTTTGGCATTGCATAACTATTTAGTAATTTGGGGACTTGGCCTCTGCAAGTTAGAGCCATGCACACATAACAGCTCTGCTCTGTATGAATTGCATAATATGGTGATTTGGAGATGTCTGTACTGTATAATATCACTACAGTGCAGTACACCACACTGTTACTGCAGTAATATGAGCAATGTGCTCTACTGTGCTTCTTTCTGCTCAAACTGCCATTCAAGTTAAGTAGTGCTGTGCAGTGTGTGTGTGACTGAGTGTGTGTGTGTGTGAATGCGTGTCTGTCTGTGGTGAGATGAGACTGGTAACATACATGTGTGTGTTTGTGTGTGTGTGTGTGTGTGTGTGTGTGTGTGTGTGTGTGTGTGTGTGTCTGCGTGTGCATGTGAGTATATGTGTATTTGTTTGGGTGTGATACTGTGTGATAGTGTGTGTTTCTGCATGTCTGTGTGTGCATATATGAATCTGTCCCTGTCTGCGGTGGGATGAGACTGGGAACATGTGTGTGTGTGCATGTGTGTGTGTGTGTGTGTGTGTGTGTGTGTGTGTGTGTGTGTGTGTGTGTGTGTCTGTGTGTGTGTGTGTGTGTGTGTGTGTGTGTGTCTGTGTGTGTGTGTGTGTGTGTGTGTGTGTGTGTGTCTGTGTGTGTGTGAGAATACAGAGTAGGACTGGGATCATTACGTATGTATGTATGTATATGGGCTGTTTGGGAGGTCTGAGCCTCAGACCCTATAGTTATGACTGTATATAGAATGTGAGTGAAAGCTAATTACTTATATATGGCCATGTGGGAAACATGAGATGAGGCACCTGTATGTTAATATGTGTATAGGTATATACATACCTGTGCAGTGTAGTTACGTAATATGGTAAGACACCAACACACACAGTTGTTTAACTTGCTCAAGCAGATAATTCTTATATATGTAAGTCAATGTTTATGTTTAAATAGACCTCTTTATTTTATATATGAACAGTTTTCCATTTTTTTGTTTTTAATTAGATACCTTTATTTAACATTGTGATGCCCCAGCACTAGCCCAGTAATCAAGGAGCCTCAGTCCTCACTACTAGCACCAGTGTGAAATGTACATTGGGAGGATGACAGGCACACACACACAGTATTTCCAAATGCAGCTCTCTGCATCTAGTACAATTTCCCTTAAGAGCACACAGACCACAGTCAGTCTGGGCTACATTCTTCCTCTTTCTCCAGATCCTCGGAAAAATTACTCACTGGCACAGCTATAGGGTTGAGATCTCAGCTGAGTGGCCAAGCCAAGACCTCCAGCACCCTCTCTCTCCAACCAGTGCTTCATATCCCTGCCCAAGTAGCTGATACACACACTCTTTGAGGTTTGATTTATACACATACACAGACACCTGGGAAAGGCTGACACAGGTTTACTAGCTATGCCCCCTCTGCCCAGACTACAAGGTAGTTATCACTGCCACCAACCACATCCTTATCAGCTACTTTAAGGCCCTTAACAAAGGGTGTCCAATCTTACTGTGTAATGTTGCTATCAATATAAATGGTAGTCTGACCAAGAACAAAGCTATTAGGAGCGGCCTACCAGTGTCATCAAATAAATATGAAAGTACTCTCAGAACTTAAATATGTCTCACAAAGGTCAGCCACAATGAAATTTTTAAATATATTTAGTAATTAATAATAAAAGAACAAGAAAATACTCCGTATATAATCACAATAACATCAGAGTTCAAAATTACAGGAAATATTTAAAACAACATTGCAGGACAGTTGAAGATGGAAATTGATGGTGTAATGATGAATGTTGTTAGTGCATAGCTTTACAAGTTAGGTGTGCAATGGATGAGAAAGAAACATTTTGGAGTGAATTGGATGAAGTGGTGATGACTGTACCCAAGGGTGAGAGAGTGGTGATTGGAGCAGATTTCAATGGGCATGTTGGTGAAGGGAACAGAGGGGATGAGGAAGTGATGGGTAGGTATGGTGTTAAACAAAGGAATACAGAAGTTCAGATGGTAGTGGATTTTGTGAAAAGGATGGACATGGCTGTGGTAAATACATATTTTAACAAGAGGGAGGAGCATAGGGTGACATACAAGAGTGGAGGAAGATGCACACAGGTGGATTATATCTTATGTAGGAGGGCCAGTTTGAAGGAGATTGGGGACTGTAAAGTGGTGACCGGAGAAAGTGTAGTTAGGCAGCATAGGATGGTGGCTTGTAGGATGACGTTGGTGATCAAGAAGAGGAGGAGGAGTGTGAGGGCAGCACCAAGGATCAAATGGTGGAAATTGAAAAAGGGTAATTGTGAGGTGGAGTTCAGGGATGAGTTAAGGCAGGCACTGGGTGGCAGTGAAGAGTTACCAAATAGCTGGGTAACTACAGCAGAGCTAGTAAGGGAGACGGCCAGAAAGGTGCTTGGTATCACATCTGGGCAGAGGAAGGACGACAAGGAGACATGGTGGTGGAATGAGGAAGTACAGGAGAGTATACAGAGAAAGAGGTTGGCAAAGAAGAAGTGGGATTGTCAGAGAGATGAAGAAAGTAGACAGGAGTATAAGGAGATGAGGTGCATGGCAAAGAGAGAGGTGGCGAAGGCTAAGGATAAGGCATATGAAGAGTTGTATGAAAGGTTGGACACTAAGGAGGGAGAAAAGGACCTGTACTGATTGGCTAGATAGAGGGACTGAGCTAGGAAAGATGTGCAGCAGGTAAAGGTGATAAAGGATAATGAGGGAAACATACTCACAAGCGAGGAGAGTGTGTTGAGGAGATGGAAAGAGTACTTTGAGGGATTGATGAATGAAGAGAATGAGAGGGAGAGAAGGTTGGATGATGCAAGGATAGTGAATCATGAAATGCAATGGATTAGCAAGGAGGAAGTAAGGATAGCTATAAAGAGAATGAAGAATGGAAAGGCTGTTGGCCAGATGACATACCTGTGGAAGCATGGAGGTGTTTAGGTGAAATGGCAGTGGAGTTTTTAACCAGATTGTTTAATGAAATCTTGGAAAGTGAGAGGATGCCTGAGGAATGGAGAAAACGTGTTTTGGTACCGATTTTTAAGAATATGGGTGATGTACAGAGCTGTAGTAACTACAGAGGGATTAAATTGATCAGTCACAGCATGAAGTTATGGGAAAGAGTAGTGGAAGCAAGGTTAAGAAGGGACGTGATGATTAGTGATCAGCAGTATGGTTTCATGCCAGGAAAGAGCACTACAGATGTGATCTTTGCTCTGAGAGTGTTGATGGAGAAGTACAGAGAATGTCAGAAGGAGTTGCATTGTGTGTTTGTAGACTTAGAGAAAGCATATGACAGGGTGCCTAGAGAGGAGTTGTGGTATTATATGAGGAAGTCAGGAGTGTCAGAAAAGTATGTAAGAGTGGTACAGGATATGTACGAGGGTAGTGTGACAACTGTGAGGTCTGCGGTGGGAGTGACGGATGCGTTTAAGGTGGAGGTGGGGTTACATCAAGGATCAGCTCTGAGCCCTTTCTTATTTGCAATGGTGATGGACAGGTTGACAGATGTGATCAGACAGGAGTCCCTGTGGACTATGATGTTTGCAGATGACATTGTGATCTGTAGTGAGAGTAAGGAACAGGTGGAGGAGACCCTGGAGAGATGGAGATATGCTCTAGAGAGAAGAGGAATGAAGGTCAGCAGGAATAATACAGAATATATGTGTGTGTGTGTGAATGAGAGGGAGGATAGAGGAATGGTGAGGATGCAAGGAGTAGCGGTGGCAAAGGTGGATGAGTTTAAATACTTGGGGTCAATAGTTCAGAGTAACGGTGAGTGTGGAAGAGAGGTGAAGAAGAGAGTACAGGCAGGATGGAGTGGGTGGAGAAGAGTGTCAGGAGTGATTTGTGACAGATGAGTACCTGTAAGAGTGAAAGGGAAGGTCTACAAGAGGGTAGTGAGACCAGCTATGTTATATGGGTTGGAGATAGTAGCATTAACAAAAAGGCAGGTGTTTGAGCTGGATGTGGCAGAATTAAAGATGTTATGATTTGCACTGGGTGTGATGATGGTGGACAGGATTAGGAATAAGTATATTAGAGGGTCAGCCCAGGTTGGAAGGTTTGGAGACAAAGCCAGAGAGGCACGATTACATTGGTTTGGACATGTGCTGAGGAGGGATGCTGAGTATATTTGGAAAAAGATGCTAAGGATGAAGCTACCAGGTAACAGGAAAAGAGGAAGGCCTAAGATAAGGTTTATGGATGTGGTGAGAGAGGACATGCAGGTGGTTGGTGTGATAGAGCAAGATGCAGAGGACAGGAAGAAATGGAAACAGGTGATCTGCTGTGGCAACACCTAATGGGAACAGCTGAAAGAAGATAATGAACATTGCAGGACAGTCTCAAATAAATAAAGAAAAAACATCTAAATTAAGCTTTGCTATATTCCTGACTATATCTACAGAATTACTATATCCCAGTTAACTTACTTACAGCGCAAGCAAGGCAGATGTGGTGAGTATGTCTTCCTGCTGATGTTGTCAGGTTAAAAAAAATCAGAATACTCAGTCTCTCTCAGAGAGTTCTAAAATTAATATCTGAAATATTACTGCTGGGATAGCTTGCAGAATGACATAAGTTCTTGTCATCGGACTCTATGGCAGGTGAAAAACAACCATTTATGCAACTGGTAGCATTTAGCATCTGCCTGTGAAAATATATAAACAAGATTTTTCCTTAGATCTAAGGCAGATCCTGGAAGTCATAAAACAATAAAACACTTCTTAGGCAATACAGTAAACCTCTAGTTCTAGACATTGGGCAGGATTCACAAAACCTCCGTGTAAGAGTTAACATGTCTTACACGGAGGCTGCAGTTAAATGGTATGACATCAGCATGCCATGCATATGCATGAGGGCATGCTGAATTACACCCTAGGCTAACACGGTCCATGTAGGAAAGTAGGGGGCGTGTCTAAATGGCGAGTTCTGCAAAGGGACACGCCCCCAGAAGAGTCAGAGTCCTGAAAGTAACCTCCCATGAGCGAGTCCGCGGAAATGTCAAGAAACACAACACCACACATGCCCCCACAGACTATAAACCCAACTGTAGTGTAAAACGTAAAAATAACAGTTTAATTTTTTTTTATAATTTCAAAAATGTTTGCCTGTAGTTGCGCTCGGTTGTGCAGGTATGCCCTCCGCTCAGCCACAGTTAGCAGTCATTGAAAAGCATATAAGATCTAAATATGCAAATTAAGCCAAGTAGCAATAGCGTAGCAGTAGAGACATTGGCCAAAGAAGAGGTAGTCACGGTTTGAGCCCCCACAACATCATTTTCTATATTTAGTTAAATAAATATGAAACAATCCTCTGACATCTATGTGTATATATATATATATATATATATATATATATATATATATATATATATATATAAATAAATAACTATAATTTAAGTAAAATGTAATGAAATGGGCCATGTATTTTTGAAGAAATCCGAGACAATAAAATAAAAAAAAATGTCATAAGTGCCCATAGCTGAGCAGCGCTCTCACAAGCTGAGTATGACTGCTAGCAGGTGAGCAGCAGTTTAACAGGTATAATATGAGTGCCCGGAGCTGAGCAGCACTTTAACATGCTTAAAATGGGTGCCCGTAGCTGAGCAACACTTCACACAGCGTAATATGCATGCTCATAGCCAAATAATGCGGTACCCAACATAAGCCGTTTGCGGGGAGCTGCGCAGCGTGCCAACCGGCTTACCGACATGCAACACTGAGCAAGCTGTATCAAAACCGCCTGTACACAGACACACCTCCTAGCCTGTCTAGACAGTAGTAAAATAAAAAAAAGCAATGGCCAGGCTCGAACCTAGGATGCTGTGCACCATAGTCAAAGTAGTAAACCACTAAGCCATGACAGTTGTACTGAGAAATGCAGTATTAGCATATATATAGGAATGAATGGAAATAGAAGCATGACAAAGCAGATTTTTATAAGCTGATACATGTCCAAAATGGCCTATCACAGATAAGTGTGGGAAAACGGGCATATATAAGCCCCATAGGTGGGAATACACAGCATAACTGATTGTGGCAGGTGTAGGAGAGGGCAGTCGCTTCCGAGCACAGAGGTGGGGTGTTGAGGAGTCCAAATATATGGTTTGGCTCCTAGTCCACGATCATAAGGCTCAACTCATGCAGGGCCAGGTTCCCTGGGGTGCATACAAGGCAGAGGCATGGAACCGGTTGGCACATGATCTTACCAGTGCCACAGGCATACCAAGGACTGGTGAACAGGTCCGTCACCACCATGAGGACCTGAAGAGACGTAAGCAGGACCAACTGAACCGTTGGATCCAGGAGGCCCAGCAAATGCCCAATGCCCCACTACTGAGTAAGTATCCATGTAATTAAGTATGTAAGAAATTTATCTTAGCCTATATTATGGAGATGTATGTTCCAATATTACTTCATTTATATCACAGCTGCAGGTGTCCGTTCTATGAATCAGCAAGCCTATGCTGATAGGCTGGTGCGGTTGTGCCACCAGGCAGGTTAGTAATTATTTTGATGGAATTGTTATAGAATATAAGTGAGACAGCTTGTAAAAGAGTTCAGTGTAGTTACATATTAATAAAGTTCAAATAAGCCTAGAAAAAATATTCTGCTAGTACTGTATGATTAGATAAGTGATGCAGCCTGTAATCCAGAAATAAACATTAAATAAGTGTCAAATAGAGATTTTCCACCTGTATTGTAATATCAGATAACTGCTTCAGCCTGAAAATGACTGGTGAATAATCTACACAGGATAGACATATGTCAAATACATCCCCTTTTAAAATCTGCCATATGAAATAAGTGAGTCTGTTGGAAAGGATTGTTGTAACCAAGTAAGAAATGTTAATAATGCCTAGAATTCAGTACCATCATGAATTGTAAAAATAAAACAAGTGAGAGTGTGAGAAAAAACATGAATCGACCAAGAAAGCTGTAATAAGTCTGGAATAAAGTTATACTGCAGTCAGTACATTATGAAATGAATGAGACAGCCACAACCAAAGAGTGAAATGGGTTTAAGAAACTACTGAACCTGGAATGTGTCTGTCCCACAATATGGATATGTTGCTGTTCCCTTGCAATATGGAGATAGTATGGTTGTATGAAATACTGAACATCCACAGTTGTCTAGAGCCATATAAATCAAATGTAGCAGGAAGCTGTACCTGAACACAGCCAGATATGAACATGTATGAATAAAAATGGAATGTATATTAATGTAGCAGTAACATTCCCACCACCAACATTCCTAAGGTTACATATAGGAAACTGTACTAAGACATGTAGGGTATATATATCTGCAGCTACTAGAAATGTACAGCATATATATAGGTAGTTTAAGTTGTTAATGTAATATTCCTTCACCCTACCCTATTTCACAAATAATGCCATTCCACACCAAACTGGGTATGTGTATTCACAATTAATTCCCATGGACATTTGTCCTGTTGGTTCATACATATCTGCATGTATGTTGATGCATGTGCCCTGTTCACATATCCAAACCTGATGGCCTGTTGCCATCAATCAACCCTGCATGCTGTTGGATTGTGTACTGTTGTTCTAAATATGCATGTGTTATGCTTGTTCAATGTTTGGAATTCATGGGTGTTTGGTTAATGGGAATACTGATGCATGCTGTTACAACTAATTTTGAATGGTGTTGTTTGTTACTAACCCAAAATGTCATAAAATACTGCTAAACATAGGACAAGAGGGAAGGTGAGTTCCAGCGGACCCACCTCTCCCACCTCAGCTGGCGAGTGCACCTGGCACTAGTGCCCAGGCTGGAACCTCCTCCGGTGGCCCTGTGCCACCTTCGGGTGGAAGCGCTGCAGGGGTTGGGGCTTGTCCTCCCCCTCTGCAAGCGTGGCCAGAGGAGAACGTCCACTCACCCTCCAAAGTGTCCGGTCTGTGGTGCGTAGCGAGATCAGGCATTCTGTGCTTGAACCCCTACATCAGCTTGAGGCATGGGTGGCGCAACTCACGGGTGTGCCTGCCCATCCTATACAGCCCCCAGCACAGCCCCGTCCTGGGCAGTGAAGGCGCAGTGGTAACTGCCCATGGGTGGGGATCTCAGTTCCACTGTTGCCATCTGTGGGCTCATGGGCTCGCGATATCCAAACATCCGTCCCCATCAATTGTGTTTCCCCCCCACGTGTCATACTCCACCCCTGTATGCGTCTTGTTTGTCTTGTCTGTTAACCTCCCCAACCTACCTCCCCAAATATACCTACTTCCTGTACCTCACATTCCACTCTCACCTGAAAAAAAAATAAAAAGGGCACTCTGTTCCCACAAAAAAAATTATGCCCCATACATAGCTGCCCATTTTGCAGACATGTCTGCTGGACATGTCAACTGATAATTAAAATTGGCTGTACAACATATTTTGTTGTCCTCACCTCTCTCTCAGGGGTTGAAGGTTTCAAATTTCACACCAAATTACACACATATGCACAGCTGTTGCTGATAAAGAAATGGGCAGCTATGGGCCTTCCCTACATCCTTCCTGCAAATCCTGAGCTTGTTTTCCTACTGTCCTACCCTCTTTGTGCCCCCTTTTTTACCACTTTCCTATCTCCCCATTTTCTTTTCTTTAAAAGAAATTAGCATGGGTGTTAGCGAGAGTAAGCACTTTTAAGCAGTAGTCAGCGGGTGTGTGCTTATGTGTGCTTAGCTAAGCGTTTGTGCACAAAGCTAAGCAGCACTGTGCATGCATGAGCTCCGTGCAAACCAGCGCAAGCCCGCTTACAACTGCTTAAAAGTGCCTTAGTCACTCTGAATGACAAGGCCTGTAGTCTGCTCAGCAGAAAAATAAAATTCCCCTGTCAGTTTCAAACCCAGGACCTCGGAAACACTAGTCTGCATGACTTACCCCTAAGCCATGACTGATATTCTAGAACTTTGTGCTGAAAGCAATATATCATGAAATAGAAGGACTGAATGTAAAGGGAATATAGGAAGGATATTACACGAAGCTTGTTTCTTGTATCTTTACTGGTAATTCTTGTGGAATTGCATTACGTTAGTGTGATAAGAGAAACAGCCATGCTAGTAGGTACTAATGTTACAGTAGCACCTTGCAAACCCCACAGAGTATCAGAGCAGGATAAACACCACCATATTTGAATAGGTAAGAGGCCAGACATCTCAACTGTGACTGATTTACAGGGATGTCCCTGATTTGCAAAGAAAAGGTTAACTGTGCCCCACTGACTCCCTGTGAAATGTACTAACAGTAGGCAGAAAGGTGGGGAATCCCACATAATGGTAACTGTCAATAAGTTAAAGTAGACACTACTTGCATGTCAGAAATGGTGTAGTAATACATATGCTCAAAATACCCCACAGTCACAACTGCAAAATATCTGAAATATATCATGGGTGTATCCCACTGATATGTACCATTCCCTGAGGCTGCTCAAATATATACCTGAGAGTATCTGAGGCCTGCAAGTGTCAGAAAAACACAGGCATATCAGCTTGTCTGCTGTTACACACTCTGCGAATAGCTGTAGAACAGCTTCCACAAGCACACCCTCATGTAGGAGTACAACCCAGAAATATCAAAGGATGTAGCCATCTAATAAACTAAGGACAGTATAGCAGTTTACAAGCACTGCATGTGCCTGATATTCATAACTGTTAGTACAAAGTACAAGGCGCCACTACTGCTCAGCAGCAAAATATGATACCCTTGTACGTGTCAAACCCCACACCTTGGCCTCACCAGACTGCATGCAGTGCCACCAAACCACACCAAACATATAAGAAATTGCTGCTGAAAGAAATATATCATGCATTACAAGGAGTGAATGTAAATTTAAAATAGGAAAGCCATAGCAACACATTCCAGTAAAGACAAATAGCAGGCCTTCAAGGAGTGAATGTAAAGGCTAAATAGTGAAGCCATAGCAAGAAATTGCAAGAGCTACTGTTGTATACCAGTTAATCCACAAGTCCCACAGGAAAGTACATACTCCCATGTAAACAGTATTAGCATTATTAGGTGTGAGTTAACATGCACACTGAGAAGAATGAACTGGAAGAAGCAACAGTCAGGTTTCAGTATAACATGCATTTCAGTGGCTATAACACAACCTTAGATATGAGAGACATACCAACCTTCTGACTCACACAACAGTGTCCACAGCAAACCAGCATGGTCCCCACCTTGAAAAAATGAAAGGCCTATGCCTACCTAACCTAACATTTTATAGCACTGTCCTGAAATCACAGTGAGAACTACAATTACCACACAGCAGGCTGCATGCAATTAGTAAATGCTGGCCAACAATTGGTGCAGAGGTCATCACAAGCACATGTGCAGATACCTACAAAAGCAGCCTGTACTCCCAGTCCACACATGCAATAATATCATTGCAGCAACTGGAGGGACAGAGTGAGACAGACAGAGAGAGAGAGAGAGAGACACACACAAAAAAAAAAATAAGCCATCAAGACAGCAGCAAGCCAGCCAGCCAACAGCAAGCCAGCCAGCCAGCAGCTAGCCAGCAGCAAGCCATCCAGCAGCAAGCCAGCCAGCAGCAAGACAGCCAGCAAGCAGCAAGCCCTCCAGCAGCAAGCCAGCCAGCCAGCAGCCAGCCAGCAGCAAGCCATCCAGCAGCAAGCCAGCTAGCAGCAAGCCAGCAGCAGGCCAGCCAGCCAGCAGCAAGCCAGCCAGCAGCAAGCCAGCCAGCCAGCAGCAAGCCAGCCAGCCAGCCAGCAGCAAGCCATCCAAAAAAGTTGTCAGAAACAAAGGTAATGTAAACTACATAATCTAATAATCTACATACTGTGAACCCACCATATGTGTTAGCAGTCTGTATCTATATGTATATGAAGATGTGCATAGGGCAAGGGACATACTGCAGCTGTTAGTGAAGGTTGGACATACATATGTAGTTGAAGGTTGCTATGTGCACATATCAATGTAGGTTGTAGTACAACGTACAATGTACAATGTATGTTGTACAGAAATGGATGTTTAGAAGTATGTTAGTGTGTGTGTGTGTATGTGTATGTGTATATATAAATATATGTGTATATATATATATATATATATATATATATATATATATATATATATATATATATATATATACATAGATAGAGAGGTATGTATAAATAGATAGGCATATATAGATAGATAGATAGAATATGTATATACATATATTTATTTTTATTATTTATTTTACATTTGCTTACCGGGCTAGTCTAGCTGGATACATGTCCATTTTCAGTAGAGGCCCGGGGAGAAAAGCTCCAAGAAGAAGGTACAGATAACATAATAGATGCTAAGACAGTAAAAATTACTATAGGCTTTACATATATTTGAAATAGAGATAAAAATAAAACAATTGGCTATACATGTAGTTGAAATAGAGAATAAAAATACAACAATTGGCTTTACACACTATATAAAACAGGCACAGAACTTAAGTAAATAATCTCACATGCTTCAATTGCAATTGTCGTCCTAGAGGGAAGTGGTGGAATTCTGGGGTGGTACAGGCCTGGACTTTTTGTTAGTCAGGTTTGGTACAGGGGCACAGCCAGTGTGACTTGAGGAATTCTTTGAGGTGTTTTTTGAATTGGTTGAGTGAGGTAATAATTCTTAGGCTGGTTGGGAGGGAGTTCCAAAGCCTACCAATGGAGTTGGTGTAGAGAGCATCACCTCTAGAGTTATTAGATTTGATGGTTTGTATCCGGACAGTTTTAGAAGATCTGAGGCAGGTTAGGTTGGAGTAGGGGGTAAGTATTTTATTAAGTGAGGGGGTGTTGTCTGGTTGGTTAATTATCTTAAATGCCTCAGTGAGTTGGTTGATTTTGAGAATATTGGGCAGTTCTAACCATTCAAGTGCCTTTAGATTTAGGCAGTGGTGGGTTCGATAAGGCGTCCCTGTTATGAATCTGGCTATATGGTTATAAGCTGTAGAAAGTTTATTTAGCTCAGTCTTGTTGAGGAATGAAAATATTGGGGAGGCATAAAGGAGGGTTGAAAGGAGATGGGTGCGAGCTATAGTTAGTCTGGTGTGTGGGGTTAGGAAGTTATTTATTCTGTACATGGAGCCTAGTTTCTTATTGACAGAGTTAATGGTTAAGCTGATGTGTATGTCAAATTTGAGCTTGTGGTCGATGGTCACACCAAGTAGTTTGGTGTGGGAGACAGGCTCTATGATGGTTCCATTGGTAGAGATCACGTGGAAAGTAGGGTTGTTGGCGTTTGGAGGTTCTTTACCTTGGCCGATAGATGCAGAGGGAAAAAATAGCAGTAACTTGGTTTTAGTAGGATTTAGTAAAAGTTTTAAATCTGAGAACCATTTTTCAACTATAGTCAAGCACTGCTGGGTTGAAACTTGGAGTTTGGTGAGGGAGATGTCTGAGCAGATCAGGGTGGAGTCGTCTGCATATTGAATACAAGAGGTTCTAGGGATGACTGAGTGAAGATCATTTATAAAGACAGAGAAGAGAAGGGGACCAAGTATAGAGCCTTGGGGAACACCGATGTTATTTGGGAGTAGATCGGATAGCTTGTTTTGCCATTGGACGGCTTGTTTTCTACCAGTGAGGTAAGCATTGAACCAGCTGATAGCGAGGTTACTAAGACGTAGTGTTTTCAAGGTGTGGAGCAGGAGTTGGTGATTGACCATATCGAAGGCTTTTGACAAGTCAAGAAAGAGAGCGGAGGATATTAATTTGTTATATAATTAATTTGTTATGTAATAATTTGTTATGTAATAGACACATATATATATATAGATATCTATAGATACATACACATATACAGACAGATATGAATGTCTATAGATATGTGTGTATATGAATATCTCTTTCTCTCTCTCTCTCTCTCTCTATATATATATATATATATATATATATATATATATATAGACTGAGAGAGGCACATGTGGGCAGATGTATTGCAACAGGTGCCTGGTGACAAAGGCATGGACTGAACACCAGTGTGGATACTGGAGTACCATACCCCATTCCAAAACACTTTAACCACTAACTAACACATAGGTGGTTGCCTGCCTACTACTGGAGGTGTCAGAAGGGAACATGGGAAACAAGTGTACAACAGCCTCCCCTTTGATATCCACAGTGGCACACTAGTCTTGTAATCCCTGTACATGGTACGTGTCATCCCAAATGGTGTGTCAGCTAAGGAAATTTAGGTCACTGTACCCCTCTACACCTCACAATGTCCTACATGGTGTGTACCTCCCATGATAACTACAGCAAGGGAAAAGGACACAGACATACCTAACAAAGAGTGATAATGCCCTCAAATACATTCCCTATGCAGAGTGACTGACAAAACCACAGAGTGCCTTTCGTACTACATAGACAGAGATTATCACTGCTGGATATACAGAGTTATGTCACACACATACCAGTTGTCCAACCGCCATGGTAACACCTCACAATCTGTCCAGCCTAAATGACCTATGGCCCTCATCCTTGTTACCACAGTAAAGAGCACATGCTGGAGGTACAGGTTGCTATCCACAAATAAGCCATACCCTGGACTAAACCACCCAGCATTAACAAGCAAGGCTCCTTATTAGTAGATGTCAGACATACCCCTGATGAATGTTATGGAGATAGGTAATATGCCGTATGAGTCACCTCTGTGTAACTGTTTGACAGGAGCAAGTACAATCACATTACATGTGTCCCAAGGGGCAGGGTAGCATAAGGCTATGCTGCCGTAGGCCCAGGGCCAATAGCATAGTACCTACCTATGACCCAATGTACACACATGTAGTCATTGCAATACCAACTATGTGAGGTGGAATGAGTGTGCCACTGACTGTGTGCAAGGTCTGTAATGGTGTGATTGCTCAGCATGACATTGTGTCTGTCATGGTAGTGTGTGTCCTCAGTGTGAGGCCAGAGAAAGATGTGTCAGTTATTGGGATACAGACATACTACATTGCCATATGTTGTGCTGTGGTTCCCTGTATATGACTGCAGTGTAGGTAGGGGTATGGCAGCAAAGACTAGGGTGGATTACCATTGAAACTGTAACTGTGCATTGCATGCATTGCATGGGATGACAATATTCCCCATCCATTAGCTTGATACATACCCCCAGTGTGAGGTTGCACATTGGACCTCAAACAGTGTGCCGAGTGCTGGTGTATACTAGTTTGTTGTATGGAGTGTGGCAGGCACTGTCACACAGTTGTTGGCTGAGCACTGATATGTGTTAATTTACATGTGTATCCCCTGATAGACAGACAGATGCTATATATATGGCAGTTCAGTGACATCAGTACAGTAGAGTATTATGTGTGCCATATTACTTGCTCACATATTTTTCTTTTCCTTCCAGGGTGATGGTGCATCAGCGCAACCCCTGTTATTCAGCTGCAGAGGATGAGGAGATACACCAGAGCCTGGTGCGGGATTTTTTCACACCTTTTTCCCAGACCAGCCAGAACCAGCAGGCGAGGGCTGCACTGTGGCAAGACCTTGTCCGTCGGGTAAATGACATAGGCATGCATAATCGGACATATGAGCAGGGACGCCATCACTGCAGTGATTTAATTAGAAATGTCTATCAGCGTGCGTCTGATATCCACAGACAACAGCTTGCCACAGGTGGTGGGGTACCTATCCACCCCCCCTCACCAGTCTGGAGGAGCTCCTCCTAAGTGTTGTGGCTCCAGCCCAACAACAACAACATCCACAGATATGTGTCATGATGGAGGCTGGAGCCACCCAGCATGTGGACATGGAGTGTGCAGGTAACATGCCATATCTGTAGTTGAGTGTTGTCTGCACTGGTAGTTTATGCATGTGTGAGATGTGTGCTGTGTGTGTAGCTGTTATCCTGGAAATTCTTGTGCAAGATTGATATTCTGAATATCATCAGTACACCTGTGAAAGCCAACTGTTGTACTACTGTACTGTATCATACTCACAGTATCAATGGCACAGTTGTGCCCACTGACAATAACTGTCTTATTTGTGCAGGTCCCTCTGGAGTAACAGCAAGGCAGCCAATCCATGCTGGTGAGTGTGTAATAACAATACTATTAATACTAATGATAATAATAGTAATAATACCCTCAAACAGTATTGTGTATGTGTTGGATTGCAGGTGTGTGTGTGTTTGTATCTCATGTACTGAGGAGTGTGCATGTGTGCATGTGTGCCTGTGCCCATGTGCATGTGTGCATGTGCCCATGTGCATGTGTGTATGTGTGCATGTGCCCGTGTGCATGTGCATGTGTGCATGTATGCATGTGTGCATGTGCGCATGTGCCCATGTGGATGTGCCTGTGTGCATGTGTGCATGTGTGCATGTGCCCATGTGCATGTGTGCATGTGTGCATGTGCACATGTGTGCATGTGTGCATGTGCCCGTGTGCATGTGTGCATGTGTGTATGTGCCCATGTGCATGTGTGCATGTGCATGTGCCCATGTGCATGTGTGCATGTGCCCATGTGCATGTGTGCATGTGTGCATGTGCCCATGTGCATGTGTGCATGTGTGCATGTGCATGTGTGCATGTGCCCGTGTGCATCTGTGGTAACATTGTGTACACTTTGTAAAATGTGTTTCCTGTCTTCCTCTCACAGGTTCTGATGTTGCTCTGTTGGTGTGCAGCAGGGAACCTGAAGCCACTGCTGGGGATAGTGATAATGATGATACATGTGTAATGGCACAGGAAGGTGTGACAGAGTCTGTTGTTGGTCAGCCAATTGACAGTACACAGCAGTCAACCCCATCAATGTGCACAGTCATCCTGCCGATACATCCATTGTCACCAATGTCCTTAGCTGAGGGACAGCATACAGTGGGCATTGACCAGGGTAATGTGGTATAAGTGGCACATGCACCCCCTCACAGCAGCCATGGCCAGAGTCCTGATATGGTACCACACAGGCAGATGTCCAGGGGTTCTCATGGGAGCATCCGTGGTCATACTGCCCCTGTCAGACATGCCCACAGAGGTCTTTCAACCTCAGCTATGTTCCGGGCTGTAATGCAGGCACAGGCACGTATAGAACGGTACACCAGGCAGGATCTGAGGGAGCTTAGAGCACATCGCACTGCTATGAATGAAACTATGCATGACATAGCGGCTGCCATCCGTACTATTGGCGAGGTCATTGACAGACATTGGGGGGACACATTAGATCTGTTCCACAACTACATGCCCATGAGCCAGGTCAATGCAGGATGGTTGAGGCATCGACGTGGATGTATTCCAGCAACATCAGCAGCTGGCAGTCATTGTGGACGACAACAAACCCGCAGCCGCTCCCATAGTGCCAGTACCAGCCCCAGCAATGCTGGGTCTGTGCTGTCATCAGACCACCCTAGAAGACCACATGCACGTGGCTCTGGACAGTCCCAGCAGGGACATGTGTCCAGTCATCAACCAACTGCTTCTGATGACAGTACCCAGTCTGGCTTAGTACCTGATACTGTCCGTAGCACCCCTGCTAGGCACAGGTACCGTGTCCGTGGCCAGAGACAGTGATCTGTATGACCTGGCAGGTACAGTCTGTGGCTGTCCACAAACACCCGTATATGGCAGCCATGAGGTGGAACTGTGTGCATGCATACACACATGCATAATGCTAACACCTCGGGCTAACACATACACACACACTCACTGCATCAACATTGCCCCATCTTGTACTGTTGTCCCTCACTAACACACACGCACACACATACATGTCGATTGGATGTGTCAATGGCAGACTCTGGCATACCAAGTACACACCCTGTGCATATGATGAAACTGTGCCACCTCCTGCAATCTGTAACATTGATGCAGGAACAGGATAACATGGTGCTGATGCACAGGGTGACTACATAGAACTGTAGTGATATTATCATGTTGTTAACAGTACAGTGTAATGATGTCATTGTGGGTATATCCCAGCATGCCTGATGCATTAACAGTATGATTGTCATTGTAGTTTTTTATACACCAGTGTTAATTCCAACAGTGTAATGTCTGCACATCTTGGCATTCTGGTGGTAAGGCTGAAAACACAAACCCACCTACATAGGTAGCACAGGGGATAAGAAAATGGAAGTAATGATACTCAATGCCGGACATGTAAACTGCAAGATGCATGCAGTCCAAACTCTACTCAGCATGGAGAATGTTGATATCTGTGCAGTGACAGAAACCTGGTTCAAGGCTCCCAAGAGCACCCTAGCACTACCAGGTTACACCTCATACCATGCTTTACAGCCCCAAAACATGGAACTAACTATGAAAGGAGGGTGAGTATCAATAAATGTCAAGGATACCCACACCCCCAGGTTGGTGCCACAGCATGAAGCATCACAGACTATCCATGTGCAACTAACAGTGGGTAAAACTGCCTTCCAGTTCATATCCTGCTACAGACCACCCTCCTAAACCCAGGAAACCCACTTGGCCTACTTAAGAACACATGAATATATGAAGGTGTCTCCAAACAACATTATACAGGGCAACTTCATCTACCCACATATAGACTGGGAGCATTACTGTAGCTCCAACACCCTAGGCCAAAGGTTCCTAGAATTCATAAACTCAAATGCTATGGAACAACTTGTTACCACTCCCACAAGAGGGGAAAACATACTGCACCTGATCATCGCCAACATGGGGACTCTATTCTCCAGACCAGAAGTGTATCCCTCACTGGTAAGATGACACCATAGAGTAATCTCACTGTATATTCACATACCAACCGCAGCCCCTGCACAGAAAACCACAGTAAAAAAGTTGTGTAAAGCAAATTACACACAGCTCAAAACCAAGACAGAGGTGGAATCCTTCAAAGCCCCTGGGCCTGTGGGAAATACAGCCCACACTGCTGAATCCTTTATAAACACATTCTATGAACACCTCCAGGAATGCACAGATCATGCAATTCCAAATATAACCAAGACCCAATCCTCCAAAGACAGGCGTCCTTTCTGGTGGACCCTAGCCACATAACAGAAAACAATAGAAGGAGGAAGCTACTACATGATCGACCAATATCCCACAAAGGGAAGGCATGTCTGATCAGTATTTGGACAAAAATTACGGGCACTCATACAATCGTCTAAGGCCAGCTTCAAAAGAAATATTGCACAAGACACAAAGGATAATCACAAGGCTTTCTTTACTTATGTTAGGAATCTGGGTGGGAATTCCCACCCAGATATGCTCATAAGTTGTCCTAAATGACATAGAATACACCTAAGCCACATACATTGCCAACATCATTGCTGACAGGTTCAGCACAAACATCTCACCCCCCTCCCCACCACAAGGGCAAATATATATCCCAGCAGAGTGATGCCCCCCTGACATCTGAGATGCTCAGTCATCCTCTCCAAAGCAGAAACACAGCATCAATGGGAGCAGACAGTGTCCCAGGCTGCATCCTACATGAACTCCAAGAAGAACTAAACACAAACATAAAAGTACTGTTCAATCCCAGCCTTACTACAGGATATGTAGCCAAGGAGTGGTGTACAGCAAAAGTGACCCCTCTCCCCAAAGGTGGTGCCTCAACGGATCCTGGAAACTATTGCCCTGTACACCTGACTAGCTTGGTCTGCAAAGCTATGGAAAAGATCATCATAGACCTCATAAATGAAGTTATTGGGGACCTACAGACACTGGATCCTACCCAGTTCGGCTTTGTTGAGGGCACATCCTGCCTCTTAAACCTGGTTGATATCTTTGAAACAGTCACCAAGGCCAGTGATGAGGGGAAGGTGTTCAACACAGCCTACCTGGACCTCGCAAAAGCCTTCGATACAATACCCCACTCAGGTATATTTCTCTGAGGTATAGACCAACACAGAAGGACTGTGGCTGAGCAGGTTCGCAGATAACTGCAAACTGTGCCCCATAATCAACTCACCAGCCAACAAAAGCATCCTACAAAAGGGCCTCATAGAAACAGACAGCTGGTGCCAGAGCCATGGCCTCAAGCTAAACGTCAAAACCTGTATAGTCATCCCCTTTGGCAAAAACTAAGTGACCACAACTTAACACATAGGTGGTAAGCCATTAAGTACTGTACACATGATTAGGGACCTGGGGACCCGAGTTGATAGCAAACTGTCATTTGACAACCACATGGTTGTAGTGGTTACACAGACAGTTTATATAGGCCACCTAATCATGAAGAGATTCACAGCTAGATCACAGGAGGTCATCGTGCCTCTTTAGTCATCCCTCATCAGGCCCATAATTGAGTACAATGCCCCTTTTGTGGTGTACCTTACCAGACACCTGACCTGCAGCAACTGGAAAGTCCACAAAAGTACCTCACCAAGGGGATCAAAGGGCTCAAACAGATGCCTGACATATAGAACCATGTCCAACCTGGAATTAATGGACATGCTGCACCTCAGAAAATCCAAATCCCATGGAGGTATGTGCTCGTGACACTTGTACCTCAGCACTTACATAAATAGAACATGCTGGAGGGACAGATTCATAACCCAGAGGCTCCCTTCACTCTGGAATAAAATCACAGTCCAGGTTAGGCAGAGTCCTTTAATGACTCTCTGCAAGAGGAATGTTGCTGAGTGGATGGGAGATTGTAGGTTTACCCCGGGTATCACTTCTGTGTCACTGTTACACAGAGGCTGAGTATACTAACCTGGAAAAAGGCCATATCAAAATTCATTTAACATGGGTGTCAAAAGACAAACACAGTCTGGATAGGCTTATAACTGCCCTAGGGCAGATAGCCTAGTATGAACCTATGAACCTATTACATGATGTATCCTCAACTGATACACAGATGTAGGAAACCCAGTGTCAGTGATATCCCTGCAGTACTACACTATACCAGTAGCCATTCTTACTGAGCCACACACATCCCTGTGAAGAATGCTGTTTGGCATATAGCAGTCTCACGTACATGCCAACACACTAGTGATATGTTAATCCACAACTGGAAATGTATACAGTGGCCTACAATGCATTCTGCACATGACACACATGACCATAACATGGGTATCATACAGATGGATACCTGTTGTCCAAGCCATGCTCTATTACTGTAACACAACTGTAACTTTGTCATCAGCATGTACTTAACATAGTATTCCAGTAGTACCATATAGGTGGCAGCACCCATCATGTAGAACGGGTAATGGTGTGTACATATGGACAAGTGTTTTCTTGTCTATCCTGTGATATTCACATTTCCAAAGGTATTGTGCAGTCCCTTGGTGTATCGCCTAAGCAAGAAGGTGTCTTTGTGCATATCAGCAACAGTTGCCATACACCTACACTGGATGTCCATTACTCACAGACTTTGCTGTATTATAACATGTGTGACATATACTCCAGACATAAACCCTCACCCACATTAATATATCACAGCTTTCATGAGTGTGTGTCATCCAGTTGGCCTGGGACACAGATCACTGCAGTAGCCTGCATTGTCAACAACATACATGTATGGCGTACAGTCTGGGAATCTGCAGGACATGCTGGCACAGGTAACAACTGTATTCACATGAGGCAGGCTTCACACATAGGAACTATTTAAGGTCACAGGTACATATCTCTATGTGGCACTCACATACCTGATGTGTGCATTGAAATTACTGTTATAATTATATGTCATACCATAATAAAAGCAACACCCACCCCACATTGACAAACTGTGTGACAAAAACACACATGGCATTTGCAGGATTCAAACCCCTACCTAACTATGTTATGACACTTTAGAGAGATGCATTAGTACAGTGCACTATTCACATTAGTGGGTGTTTTTTCTTCTCCTGCTATACTTATAGGGTGCTGACATCATCAGTCTTTACAAAGAGGAATGTACACCATGTAGTGTGTTATTCCAATTGCCAAAAGGTCCATTTCTTTCAAAGAGAATTGCACACTCCCTGCCTCCAAACACACACACACTGAGCATTTGCTGGATTCAAACCCCTACCTAACTATGTTATGACACTTGAGAAAGACGCATTAGCGGAGCGCGCTATTCAAATTACTGGTTGGCTTTTCTTCTCCTGCAGTATTTATAGGGTGCTGACATCATTATTTAGAAAGAGGTATGTACATCTATTACTATCCCTCAGTATGGGGGATAGAATATATATGCATTAACAGACGCCTACTTCAGGGTCACATATGCACATCAGCACTGCCAGGTTATGTTTTATACTATGCTTCGTGACCACAGGACTTGTAACACACAACACAACCAGGGGGTGTATCCATATACATCACAGATACACACACCTCTCGGTTGTTACCACTGCACTAAGCATGACAGGCCATACATATACAACTAGCATTGTGCAAAACTGACTTTTGGTTTGGTGTGTAGTTCAGAACACCCCTCCCATATCCAGGAACCACACTTGGCTTCCCTGGGAACAGTGTAGGATATGAAGGTGTTCACATACACCATTACAGTGGTTAACTTCAGGTACAGGAATATTGAGTGGGGGAACTACTCAGGCTTCAACAACATCATCCTACAGCCAGTACAATTTGTGAATCCATGTGCTATGGCAGAACCAGTCACCACAGCCACAAGGGGGAATACATATTGGACCTGACCATCAGCAAAATGGGGACTCTATGTTCCACACCAGAGGTAGACCACCATTATTAATATCTGACCATAACCAACTTTCCCTGGACGTCCATATCCCATCCCCACCCCCAGGCAAGGAAATCACTGCAAACAAAGTATTTCTCAAAAGCAGACTTTGCACTTGTGAAGACAGGTGGAATACTTCAAAAGCCCCATGCTGGAGGATGATACAGCCCAATCTGCAGAATCCTTTACAAATGCATTCTATGAGCATCCAGAAGGTTTGCATTGATCATGCTATCCCAAATAAAACCAAGACTCCTCCACAACAGGAGATCTGTCTGGTTTACACCAGCCATATATAAGCTGTACAACAGAAGGAGGGAGCTAATACATTACAGAGCAATTTCCCACAGAGGGAGGACATCTCTGAACAGTATTGGCAAGACACTTCAATCCCTCACATCATCACTTGCAAGTTTTGACAGTGAAATTGTCCAGACACTGCAGATAAGGCTCCCCTCGGTCTGGAATTGAATCCCAATTAATGTTAGACATAGCCCCTCACCAACCCTCTTCCAGCAAACTCCAACTACATGGATGTGACATTGCAAATTCAACCCCTGGGATCTCCACTGTGTCCCTGCTTGATGGAGGCACAGCACACTAACCTTAAATGGTGCCTTCTGTGACCTACTTTACAGAGGCACAGTAGGCTACTGTACTGGGGAGGCAGATGCCAAATACACTCTGTCTAGGCTTATGTATTCCCTAGGGCAAACAGCCTAGTATTGACCTCTACACCCATATGTTTATGTTTCAGATGAACAATATTTGTTGCCAATAAACTGTTTGCAGGTCTTTATTGCCATAGCTTTCCCTGTTTCTATGAACAACTTGTGTATCTGTGGAAGATGTTTGAATATGAGAGGGTTCCACTATATTACTTATGTCTCTGTTGTCATTTAACTATGTGCACTGGGCAGATTGCTGTATTGTGGTAGGTTCCTGGCTTAACACATACAAATGCTAGATATGTGTGGCCAACTGCTATACTGAGACATGGCCTAAGTGTGTGAGCATGCCCAGTTCAGGCTTTCCATGGTTTGTTGCCTGACATATGTCTCATTTATCAAAGTGTGTGAGCATGCCCAGTGTGACCTTTCCATATGTTGAGATCTGAGGTCCACCACATTTGTGGTTGTGTGTGAACTTGAACAATATTTGACATTTATAGTTGTGTGTTGGAGGTCATGTTATGTTCTTACTGCCCAACTGCTTTGTGTCTGAACCCAACAGGGATTATGCTGTGCCTGCAGGGTTTCCACGGGATAGTTTGCATACACTTGTCAACATTCTTTCATACTGACCAAACACTGTAATATTGTATAGTGTACTGGTTCAGTCCTTTCACTGTGGTGGACAGTATCCTGGGTTTCAGTCCTATCACTGCTTTAAATATTCATACTGAGCACACCAGACTGGTTAAGGGCCAGTTGTGCAAATATGACCATGTTGCATTTTGTTCAGCTATGGCCTACTTAAACCAGGCTTGTCCAACATTAGTAGTGTATTTCGCAACTGGAGTGGACATTGAGAAACACTAGGCTATGTGCCCTAGGCCATTTCTAATCCTAGTCAGAGAGTGTGTTTGTCCTTCAACACACATTTTAACTGGAGTTTGCCATGACATTTTTCAAGGTTAGTATACTGTGCCTCTGTCTAACCATGACAAAAGTGATACCCAGGGTAAACCTACAATCTCCCATCCACTCAAGATTCCTCTTGAAGAGAGTCAATGAGGGACTCTCTGGCTAACCTGGACTGGGAGTTTACTCAAGAGTGGAGGGAGCTTCTGGGTTACGGATGAATCACTACAGCATGTCCTATTTATGTCATTGATGAGGTTCAGGTCTCTCATGTGCATAGCTCAATGGCATTCAGATTTTACAAGGTGCAGCATGTGCATTGATTCCAGCTTGGACATGGCTTTATACATCAGGCACAGATCACCTCTGGGCAGGCAGTATGCCACAGTGTGGAGCTGCAGTTTATTTAATCAGGCAACACATGGCATCTGTTACAGCCCTTTGATCCTCCTGGTGAGGTACTTTTGGGGTCTTTCCAGTTGCTGGAGGTGTCTGCTAAGGTACATCCCACAAGAGCCATTGTACTCAATTGTGAGTCTGATGAAGGATGACTGAAGAGGCACGATGACCTCCCCTGATCTAGATGTGAATACCTTCATGATTAGGTGGGTATAATCTCTAACCACTACGGCCACATGGTTGTCAAATGCAAGATATCTATCAACTTATGTCCCCAGGTCTCTTATTACTTCTAAAGTACTTAATGGGTTAACACCTATGTGGTAATTGGTGGGCACTTACTGTTTTTCCAAAGGGGATGACTATACACTTTTCTGCATTTAGCTTGATGACATGGCTCTGGCACCAGTTGTCTGTTTCTATGAGGCCCTTTTGTAGGATGCTTGTGTTAGCTGGAGGGTCAGATATGGCGCCCAGTTTGTAGTCATCTGCAAACTTGTTCAGACACAGTCCTTCCATGTTGGCCTGTACGTCTGAGAAATATATACCAAACATGGGAGGTCCCAGGGCCGAGCCTTGTGGGTTGCCAGTTGTAGCTGGTTTGGAGTCTGACATGGCTGCAGCATTTCTGACCATGTCAGTTCTGTCCTTGAGCTGGTTTGCAACCCATCTACTGACATAGGGGTTTATATTTAAGCTGGTGAGCTTATCTATAATGAACAAGTGGGGTATTGTATGGAAGGCTTTTGCAAGGTCCAGATAGGCTGTGTGGACCACATTCCCCTCATCAATGGCCTTGGTGACTGTTTCAAATGACTCAACCAGGTTTAAGGGGCAGGATCTGCCCTTAAGAAAGCCACACTGGGAAGGGTCCAGTGTCTGTAGGTCCCCAATATCTTTATTTCTGAGGTCCATGATGGTCCTTTCCATAGCTTTGCAGACCAAGCTAGTCAGGATTCTGGGGTGATAGTTTGCAGTATCCATTCAGTTGCCACCTTTGTGGAGAGGGACCATTGTTGCTGTACACTGCTCTTTGGGTACATATCCTATGGTAAGGCTGAGATTGAGCAGTAGTTTTATTTGGTGTTCAATTCTTCTTGGAGTTCATGTTGGACACAGCCCAGGACATCATCTGGTCCCATTGATGCTGTGTGTTTTGCTTTGGAGACGCTGGCTGTTACCTGGGCATCTGCAATGTCAGGGGGCCAGAACTCTGCTGGGATAGATATTTGGCCTTTTGGTGTGTGTGTGGGGGGGGGGGATTTTGCACTGAACCTGTCAGGTCGGATGTTGGCAATGTGTGCGGGTTTGGTGTATTGTTTGTCATTTTGGACTAATTCTGAGCATATCTGTGAATTCCCACCCAGGTTCCTACCATCAATTAAGAAAGCCTTGTGATTATCCTTAGTGTCCTGTGCAATTTTTATCTTGTAGCTGGCCTTAGAGGATTTTATGTGTGGCCATAGTTTTTTGTCATAATACTGATCAGAGATGACTTCCCTTTTTGGGTTTTGCTCTATCATGTAGTAGCTTCCTCCTTCTCTTGCATGGTTTGGTAATGGCTGGGGTCCACCAGGCCGGATGCCTGTGTTTGGAGGATTGGGTCTTGGTTTTATTTGGGATTGCATAATCCATGCATTCCTGAAGGTGTTCATAGAATGCATTTATAAAGGGTTCTGAGGTCTGGGCCATATTTTCCACAGGCACAAGGGCTTTAATGGATTCCACCTCAGTTTGGAGGAGTGCAAAATTTGCCTTAAACATGTTTTTCACTGTGGTTTTCTGGCCAGGGACTGGGGTCGGGATGTGAATATCCAGTGAGATTACTCTATGGTCTGATCTTACCAGTGAGAGCTATACTTCTTGTCTTGGGCATAGAGTCCCCATATTGGTGATTATCATGTCCAGTATGCTTACCCCTCTTGTGGGAGTGGTAAGTTGTTCCATAGCATTTTGGTTTATGAATTCTAGGAACCTTTGCCCTAGGGTGTTAGAGCTAGAATAATGCTCCCAGTCTATGTTTGGGTAGTTGCAGTCACCCAATATAATGTTGTTTGGAGAGACCTTCATATTTTCATGTGTTCTCAAGTAGGCCAAGTGCAGTTCCTGGATTTAGGAGGGTGGTCTGTATCAGGCTACAAACTGGGAGGCAGTTTTAGCCACTGTTACTTGCCCGTGGATAGTCCGTGCTGCTTCTTGCTGTGGCACCAACCTGGGGGTGTGGTTATCCTTGACAATTATTGATAGTCACCCTCCTTTTGTAGTTTGTTCCATGTTTTGGGGCTGTAAAGCATGGTATGAGGTGTAATCTGGTAGTGTTAGGGTGCTCTTGTGAGCCTTGAATCAGGTTTCTGTTACTGCACAGATATCAACATTCTCCATGCTGAGGAGAGTTTGGACTGCATGCATCTTGCAGTTTAGACTTCTGGTATTGGGTAGCATTACTTCTAGTTTCTTATCCCTTGTGATACCTATGGAGGTGGGTTTGTGTTTTGAGCCTTACCTATACAAGGCACTATGGGGGTGGCAACAGGCTTTGCCAGTATCCAAAAGGCCAGGGGTGATAGGTGCAAGCCATCCCTAGCAGGTGGAGCATCGTGTCTTGCTCAGCATGTCATCCCAGGCTGACAGGCATTGGATCCCCTTTGACTAACAGCAATACTTAAGCCAATTGTTGTAATTGATCATCTTGTCTTCATATTGTGGCATCATGCTTGGTGAGGGTAGGATGTTAGTCAGGGTCATCAAGTTTACATATACTACATGGTGTTACATTGCTTAACACATGGCAATCATGCCTCAGGTGGTGCTGCAGGGCTGCCTATGTTGGATGCACATACTACACTCCCTGTACATGTTTGAAAGCAGGTTGTGTCAACTTAGGCATCCCTTTTACCATATGTGTGAGTCAGAGAGAGGTATCATTTCCAGGGTTCCTACTGAGCCAGTGTATATGCTATGCGTTGCCTCTTTGCCAAGGCCAAGGCATACTGGGCACGCCTCCTCCTGCCTACTGGGGCAGGCTCAGGTTGTTCCTCCTCCGAGTCACGCTCTGCCTGTGATGGCCTTGGCAATGGTGGGGGGCTGTTTGGTCCGGGCCTATGCTGGTCCTGCTGCAGCTGTTTTCACAGAATCATATTATGTAGCATAACACATACCATGACAATTTGGGTAGATGTAGTTGGTGAGTACTGCAAGGCTCCACCAGATGTGTCCAGGCACTGTAACCGTGACTTGAGCAGCCCAAACACACACTCTATTACATTACGTGTTTGTGCGTGTGCCTCATTATGGCGTTCCTGTTCAGGTGTGTGTGCATTTCTGATGGGTGTCATCAGCCACAGCTCCAGTGCATAGCCAGCATCCCCAGTAGGTGACCATGTGGGATTTCCCCATTGGCAAATGTCTGGTACAGCTGCATCAGATGCCAGATATGGGAATCATGGTAGCTTCCAGGGCAGCCAGCACACACATTCATTATTATGCCCTGGGCATCACACACAACCTGGCAGTTGATGGAGGGGAAGCCCTTGAGGTTAATGTAGGCCCTACCCCACTCACCGGCTGGTGCTTTGATGCGTATATGCGTGCAGTCTATTGCACCCACTACCTCAGGGTATTCTGCTATTTGCTGGAAGAGACGCATATTGCTGGCCAATACCTCACCGGAATTGGGGAAATATACATGATCGCCGACATGTGTTGACATGGCATCCAGGAACTGGTGCAGTACCCTGGATGCTGATGCCTGTGATATCCCCATCATATCACCAGTTGGTCTCTGGAAGGTACCTGTTGCTAGTATTCTTAGGCCAACACATACCTTGGTTTCCACTGGGATGGGTTCCCCTCTGTTGGTTCTGTGTGTGAGACGTGGCCTGCACAGCTCAACAATTTGCTGTAGGAGGTCTCTGTCCACTCTATAGCACTCCACTATCTCCAGCTCATGTAACCCCTGGTAGGTGACCCTGGGCCTGTACACTCTTCTCCGTCTCCTCACTGTGGGTTGTCTGGCAGCATTTGCATTGTCACCACCCTCAGCATGTTGCATATGTTGCCTTATAACAGCTATGACAGCCCCTAGCATTTTTTGTCTGAGTGAAGCTTTTTCAGTTTTCACTTCTAATAGCTTACTCTAGTGTCTCTTGAGAGAAACATACTGCACTGTTGTTTGCAGAGTTTTAAGTGCTGGGCTGGGCTACTGTTCTGCCTGTGTAATTGCCTGCTTCTGATTGTTTTCACCTGTTACCTCTGCTAGTATTCCCTGGTAGCTTCCTACAATTTCTTCTGCTTCCTTTTTCCTTTCTGTTTCCTCGGGGGGGGGGGGCAACGCGCAAACAAGCGCAAACACACTCACAGCAGCTAACACGCGCGCACACATGCTTAGACGAAGTAAAACTTGCTTATTCGGGTTAAAACGCGTGTACACCAGTGCAAACGAGCTAACAGGTCTTTAAACAAGCTTCTACATGCTTACTCCAGCTTAAATCCGCGCACTCACACTTATACGCGTGCACCCTATCTTACTCGGGCCTCCGAGCTCGCATACGCACGCATGCACATCCAGCAAGAAACTTTGGTGTTATCCACAGTGTACACCTTCCATTTCTTGGTTTTCCCATGTCTACTTCTTGACACACCTCTTTCCATGATGTGTGACTGACAGCTTTCACATGCCACTCTGCTCCACTGAGCTGCATTTCTTTCATACATACCCCCCTGTGATGTCACCTATCTCTTACTCTGTTACTCCCCCTTATCCTACTCCTACACTCCAGGGATTGTGCTCATTTGCTATGTAAAAGTGCAATTCACTATCCTAACACTCATTTACATAGGATTGCCTACTAATGCTTAGTTACATGTCTTACACTGAGCTTCCCCCCTTAGCAACCCCTAGTCGGTGGCCATGTTGTTTTCAGCCTGCTATTCCCATACATTGTAAATTCATGGTTTGCATAAAACCCACGTTTGTGGGTTTTAAATTTTTATTTTTTCTGTTTTTTACAGCGCAGCCTGTTTGCGGTGTGCTATGTTTAAAAACCCCCAACATTTTTATTTTATTTTGCATGGGGGTACGTTGCCAGTGGCCACATATTTGGTCATTGGCATGCTTCCTGGGACATATGCAACCTTTATTTGCAGCTGACAAGGCTCCATTGTGCTATTTGCAGAACGGTACTCAGTTGTCAACTGAGTACATTTCTGCAGATAACACGGCTCTTACATGAACAGGTTTGTGCTTCCTGGATTGCAAAATTACCTCATTTGCATGCCTTTCAGCTGCAAGTGAGGTAATTTGCATATCCAAGCCCTGTCCGTGTAAGAACCGTTTTAGGAGCTCTCTTACACACCCCTACAGGCTGTTCGTGGATCGCTCGTCGGACATGATGGCTGCATGGAGTCTTACACTACTCTTAGACTCCGTGCAAGCCATCGTGAATCCTGCTCACTGTGTTTGTTACTGCACTGATACTGAAAGATAATATATTTCTTTATGGCGTGGGTATAAAGTTATTTAATTTCAGCGATTTTTCTGAGGTTTTGCAAGTTAACCTTCCATATTACAGTTCCCCCTTTTAAAATATATACATCTAAACAGTTACAATAGTGTATGTACATTTCTGTTCTGCTCCAGTAGGGTACACTGTGGATACATTTTTAAAGCTCAGTACTTTACAACCCTTTTCAACACACACTTCTGTACCAGCAGTTTGATATACATATAACATACAGTTCTAATACATTTGTAACACAAGCATATGAATCATGTTGATATTCATAGATGACATATAATTATTTACAAAATACCAGATAGCTGGGCTGGAAATATCTCTTTTCATGACAAATACATGAATATTTTTCCAAATTATAACACATTTACTATAAACATTTTATACTAACAAATAGTGTTGACCAAAAATTAAAGCTTTAACATTAAAAAGAAGGTCAAACTATTTCAGTGCCCTTTTTATACATTTTCAAAATACTGTCTAAAAGGCAGCATGGAGACAGTACCCAGTCTGCATTGCCAAGTGAAACCAAGTTCTTCATTTTCTTGTCCTGTTGGTCTATTTTTATCTCACTGCATCCATGGGAGACATTTGCTTGTATAGTCTCCTCTGTGATTAAAAGTGACACTACACTTATTAATTCTCTTAACAGGTCATACAGTTTGTTAGTTCTTGGGGGAGGGGTATGTTTGCTTTCCATGGTCTCGTTATTACTGTTTTGGTAGTTATCTTAGTTAGTGAGTGAGAGCAGAACCAACAAAGGTCTCTCATACTTAACTCAGTTTTTTTATATCTGTAGTACTTAATAGTAATAACATGGTCAGTTGAATCCTTCCTGACAGTATCATGCACAAACACCTGTAATTGCATCTAATATTGATCCTGCTTGGCTCTGTCCCAAAATACATCCATATACCCAGTGTACCATCATCATAGCTAGAGCAAATATCTGAAATGTTTGAAAAATTGCTGCAGTCCATTGGGTGTATGTAGGTGCTTATGCAAGTACTCAATACATAAATACTATTCCTTAAAAATGATTTAGAGGCCCTGTCTTTCATCAATCAAACATCTTTGGATTCATCTATTTTTTTCATAGTTCTCTGTCCGTCTTGCTCCAACTGCTTTTTAACTCCCCCACTAATCAGTATTAACTGTTATGCAAACCGCTTACCAGATTTTCTGGATGTCATTCCTGACTTTTTAGTGAAGTGACAAAACTATACTATGACTGGGCTGGTAAATCCACTGGGACTTTACTCTTTTTATTTTCAAAATTTCTTTCATCACTCTGCAAGCCAAATAGTCCAGACTGTCCAGTTCAAATTTACGTTAGATCTGTGCCCATGAGATAAAGGAGGACACCACCTGCAATTGTTTCTATTATTTCGCCTGTGACTGTCTACTCAACCAGTCCTCAAAATAGGCATTCTCAACCTTTCTTTCACCCTGAAAACATCTGGGGACCATTAATGCATTCCAAGGTGTTACCTTGGAATGCATTAATGCATTCCAAGGTAACACCTTGGAATGCATTAATGCATTCCAAGGTGTTACCTTTTGTAATTATGTTTTCCAGTTCAGAGCTTCTGTAACAGCTCCAGATCATTTAGGAAGCCTTTCTGCTTGCTTTCCCCAAAATGTAAGACGTAACATTTTACCTAATCACTCTTATTCCCCTCAGCCCAACCTTTCCCATCTGTGCTCATGTCCTTCTGTATACCAGTAATAAAACAGATGCTGCTGGGCTGACTTCCAATATAAATACATGTCCCCCCAGACTGACACCCTTCCTACTTTAAATAAATAAAGCTTCTAACATCAGATCTTAGGCCTGGCCTTCTCCCAGATAAATATTAACATATATTTGATGGCCCAAAAAAGATTCCCTGATGAAAGTAGAATAGCTTGAAAAGGATGCAAAACAAGGAGAAACAGAAACATCTGAAGTTCTAAAATATTTACATATTCTGCAACAGATCCACCAATTGCATTTTCCACTTGTAAACTATTGCCTTATACTTCTCCTTCAGTTTATTGCAAGTAAGTCCTCACTGTCTTAGGACAATAAGTGTGCTATATGAACCATCTGAGTGTTTATGACATTTATGACATTCACCTACTCAGCACAGACTCCACGTGGGCCAGCAGAGTAATCCAGGCTGCAGAGAGCTGAATAAGCGACTTTTCTTGATACTAAGTATAATTTTTGTTGCTTTTCACATCTGAATACCTAGCGACTGTATTTCGCCTGCCTTTCTGTTACATTGAAGCTGTTTATACTGCATTTAACTTAATATTGCACTTGGAATCCTTGTTTGTTACTATTTGACTGTATTTGTAGCAAATTCTTCTGTGTAAGCTGTAGTAGCTGATTCATAGCATTTATAAGTGTTTGCTGTACCTGTTTTCTGCCTGTTTTGTGAAAAAGAAAAAAAAGAAAAAATATCTCTTGTTTTTCCTGCTTTACTAGTTTAGTCCAGTTTCAGAGTTGCTGATTCCTGGGCTTTGGTTGTAGTTCCTGTGTACTGTTTCCTTGCCTTATTTGGTGGAGAGGAAGTTACCTTGCTTACCAGTGAGAGGGGGAAGCATTGAGCTGCCTTTTGTCCAGTTTTGTGAGGTTTCAGCCAGTAACTAGTAGTTTATTGGTCGTTTTGGGCCAGTTTCTAGCTTTTTCCAGCCCCCTGGTATAAAACGCGGTAAACGCGCATTTTTCAGCTTGTACCTACTCAGCACAGACTCCACGTGGGCCAGCAGAGTAATCCAGGCTGCAGAGAGCTGAATAAGCGACTTTTCTTGATACTAAGTATAATTTTTGTTGCTTTTCACATCTGAATACCTAGAGACTGTATTTCGCCTGCCTTTCTGTTACATTGAAGCTGTTTATACTGCATTTAACTTAATATTGCACTTGGAATCCTTGTTTGTTACTATTTGACTGTATTTGTAGCAAATTCTTCTGTGTAAGCTGTAGTAGCTGATTCATAGCATTTATAAGTGTTTGCTGTACCTGTTTTCTGCCTGTTTTGTGAAAAAAAAGAAAAAATATCTCTTGTTTTTCCTGCTTTACTAGTTTAGTCCAGTTTCAGAGTTGCTGATTCCTGGGCTTTGGTTGTAGTTCCTGTGTACTGTTTCCTTGCCTTATTTGGGGGAGAGGAAGTTACCTTGCTTACCAGTGAGAGGGGAAGCATTGAGCTGCACTTTGTCCAGTTTTGTGAGGTTTCAGCCAGTAACTAGTAGTTTATTGGTCATTTTGGGCCAGTTTCTAGCTTTTTCCAGCCCCCTGGTATAAAACGTGGTAAACGCGCATTTTTCAGCTTGTACCTACTCAGCACAGACTCCACGTGGGCCAGCAGAGTAATCCAGGCTGCAGAGAGCTGAATAAGTGACTTTTCTTGATACTAAGTATAATTTTTGTTGCTTTTCACATCTGAATACCTAGCGACTGTATTTCGCCTGCCTTTCTGTTACATTGAAGCTGTTTATACTGCATTTAACTTAATATTGCACTTGGAATCCTTGTTTGTTACTATTTGACTGTATTTGTAGCAAATTCTTCTGTGTAAGCTGTAGTAGCTGATTCATAGCATTTATAAGTGTTTGCTGTACCTGTTTTCTGCCTGTTTTGTGAAAAAAAAAAAAAAAGAAAAATATCTCTTGTTTTTCCTGCTTTACTAGTTTAGTCCAGTTTCAGAGTTGCTGATTCCTGGGCTTTGGTTGTAGTTCCTGTGTACTGTTTCCTTGCCTTATTTGGGGGAGAGGAAGTTACCTTGCTTACCAGTGAGAGGGGGAAGCATTGAGCTGCCTTTTGTCCAGTTTTGTGAGGTTTCAGCCAGTAACTAGTAGTTTATTGGTCGTTTTGGGCCAGTTTCTAGCTTTTGAAGGCCCCTGGTATAAAACGCGGTAAACGCACATTTTTCAGCTTGTACCTACTCAGCACAGACTCCACGTGGGCCAGCAGAGTAATCCAGGCTGCAGAGAGCTGAATAAGCGACTTTTCTTGATACTAAGTATAATTTTTGTTGCTTTTCACATCTGAATACCTAGCGACTGTATTTCGCCTGCCTTTCTGTTACATTGAAGCTGTTTATACTGCATTTAACTTAATATTGCACTTGGAATCCTTGTTTGTTACTATTTGACTGTATTTGTAGCAAATTCTTCTGTGTAAGCTGTAGTAGCTGATTCATAGCATTTATAAGTGTTTGCTGTACCTGTTTTCTGCCTGTTTTGTGAAAAAAAAAAAAAAGAAAAAATATCTCTTGTTTTTCCTGCTTTACTAGTTTAGTCCAGTTTCAGAGTTGCTGATTCCTGGGCTTTGGTTGTAGTTCCTGTGTACTGTTTCCTTGCCTTATTTGGGGGAGAGGAAGTTACCTTGCTTACCAGTGAGAGGGGGAAGCATTGAGCTGCCTTTTGTCCAGTTTTGTGAGGTTTCAGCCAGTAACTAGTAGTTTATTGGTCGTTTTGGGCCAGTTTCTAGCTTTTTCCAGCCCCCTGGTATAAAACGCGGTAAACGCGCGTTAGCGCGATTTAGCGCGATTTAGCGCGGAGCTGCCACTGTTGCACACTAGGGCAGCGCCGGGTAAGCAGGTTTAAACTATTCGGGCTACCTAAAGTCCACTCTTCAATTTTTCCCTTAAAACTACCTTCCTCGAACTATACTACTGATCTAATCAGCGTATCCTATAATTAAAAAGATCATCTCTACTTGACTCCAAGTAGAATATTCTCTATCTGTTAAACGTAGCACTTGCTCCTACAGTACTTATTACCCTGATATGGCACTCTTGTCATAGATAGTACCCCAAAAAGGCAACCCCCCATTTTTCGGTCACCCCCGTCCCCCCGGAATCTTTTTAAAGCTTTTTTTGTCTATTCCTTCTAGCATGTCGAGGGATCAGTTGCTTGTGTCCTCTCCTGCTCAGCTGGTGAACCTGGGAATATTGAGGCAATGTTACAATTGCCTCATGTACTCAGACAACCCTCTCCTCCTCCCACAAAACACAAATACATGCGAGAGATGCAACTATACAGCCAAACTGGAGGCTGAGCTCTCTCAACATAGGACTGGCAAGACCAGTCAGGAGGAGAAGGTTACCACACACACTATAGACCCAGTCTCACATAGTACCATTACAACCTCAAATCATACACATAAACACACAAAGACATACTCGGAGGCTCTGATCAAAAATTTACCAAAACAACAGAGGCCACCAAAGCAGACACCCAAACAACCACCACCTCAGAACACAACACCTGCAACACATAGACCTCACAGTCAGAGTGTCAAACAGTCACAGCCCTTAAGGCCAAACACAATGCCAGACACACTTGTCATTGGTGACTCCATAGTCAGACACACTGACGTCCCGCTCACCAGACTGAATAAGGAGAAGGTCACAGTAAGCTGCCTGTCGGGCGCTAGAATCCGCCACATAACGCATGCACTCAAGTCTCTCAACAGCAGGTACAAATATGACTCAGTCATTGTCCACACTGGTGTAAACGACCTGAGACGTACCTCCTTGGACTACATGAAAAGAGACATTGAGGAGCTCTCTGATTATGTAGCCCAGGCAGGTATGACCCTGACCTTGAGCAGTATCCTACCTTCACCAAGAATGATGCCACAATACAGAGATAAGATTATCAACTTTAACAATTGGCTTAAACACTGGTGTCATTCAAAGGGGATCCAGTGTCTGTCTGCCTGGGATGACATGCTGGACAAGCCACGCTGCTTCAAGGGACGGCTTGCACCTGTCACCCTGGGATTCGGATATTGGCAAAGGCTCTTGCCACCCCATAGTGCCTTTTTAGGCAAGGCTCAAATTCTAAACCTACCACCCTAGAACATAAAAAAAGGAAAAAACTAAGGGTAATGCTGCTCAATGCCAGAAGTCTAAATCTCAAAATGCACGCACTCGAGGCCCTTCTCAGTATGGAGAACATCGATGTCTGTGCTGTGACAGAAACCTGGTTCAAGGCTCCCGAGAGCACCCCAGCGCTATCAGGTTTTACCTCATATCATGCGTTCCGGCCCCAAAATCCGGATAATACCAAGAAAGGAGGAGGGGTATCCATATTCATCAAGGACACCCACACCTCAAGACTGGTGGCAACGCACGATGCATCGGAGACCATCCAGGTGCAATTAACCATAGGCAAGACTGCTCTGCAAATTGTAGCATGTTACAGGCCACCCTCACAAACTCAGGAACCTCACATGGCCTTCCTGAAAACACTAGAGGGAATAAATGTATCACCAAACACCATCATACTAGGTGACTTCAATTACCCTAATATAGACTGGGAACACTACTCAAGCCCAAACACCCTAGCCCAAAAGTTCCTGGAATTCATAAATTCAAATGCCATGGAACAACTAGTCACCATCCCCACAAGAGGAGACAACATACTTGATCTCATCATCACGAACATGGGAGCACAATGTTCAACACCGGAGGTGTACCCCTCACTGGTGAGATCAGACCACAAACTAATCTCGCTGGAGGTCCTCATCCCAGCCCCACCTGAAATAAAAAAGACCATAGTAAAGAACTTCTCAAAAGCCGACTTCACACTTCTAAAGACTAGTGTGGTCTCCTTTAAGGCCCCCGAGCTGGCGGAAAACAGTACTCAAGCCACTGAATCACTTACAATTGCCTTCTACCAGCACCTACAGGACTGCATGGATAAGGCAATCCCAAACAAAACAAAGACTCTTTGTACCAAAGGCAAGCGTCCAGTCTGGTGGACCCCAGCCATAAACAAACTCTACAACAAAAGGAGGAAGCTACTACAAGATAGAGCAAAATCCTTAAAAGGTAAGACACCCTTGATCACTATAAGTAAAAAACTAAGAGCTCTCATAAAATCTTCCAAAGCAAATTTCGAGAGAAAAATAGCTAAAGACTCAAAAGACAATCATAAGGCTTTCTTTAGCTATGTTAGAAACCTGGGAGGAAACTCCCAGATATGCTCAGAGCTAGTTCAAAATGATGTGAAGTTTACTGATCCTACAGACATTGCCAACATACTGGCTGACAGGTTCAGTGCAAACTTCTCCCCCCCCCTCCCCCCCAAAAGGAGGGATACCTATACCAAACAATTGCAGCCCCCCAAACATCTCCAGCGTCCAAGTGAAAACTGCTCTCTCCAAAGCAAAAAACACAGCATCCATGGGACCTGATGGTGTCCCCGGCTGTGTGCTCCATGAACTCAATGAGGAATTAAACCCACAGCTAGGACAGCTGTTTAATCAAAGTCTTACCTCTGGATACGTACCCAGGGAGTGGCGCACTGCAACTGTGGTACCACTTCACAAAGGCGGTGCCTCCACCGACCCTGGAAATTACCGGCCCATTAGTTTGACAAGCCTTATCTGCAAAGCCATGGAGAGGATCATAATGGACCTCATAAATAAAGACATAGGGAATTTGCAGACTTTGGATCCAACCCAGTTTGGCTTTGTCAAAGGCAGATCATGCCTTTTAAATTTGGTTGACTTCTTTGAAACAGTCACCAAAGCCATTGATGAGGGAAAGGCAGTCCATACAGCCTACCTCGATCTGGCTAAGGCCTTCGATACAATACCCCACTCAGGTATCATTGAAAAACTCATCAGCTTAAATGTCAACCCATACATCACAAGATGGGTTGCAAACTGGCTGAGTGACAGAACCCACAGGGTCAGAGTTGCTGGCGCCATGTCAGACTCAAAGCCTGTCACAAGTGGTGTCCCACAGGGCTCAGTCCTGGGCCCACTCTTGTTTGGCATCTACTTCTCAAGTACAAGCAAACACAGGAGGGTTATGGCTGACCAAGTTTGCAGATGACTGCAAACTGGGCCATAGTAGAAAACACATCTGACACAGATATCCTTCAGAAGGGTCTCACAGAAATGGATAACTGGTGCCAGAGCCACGGCCTAAAGTTAAATGCCAAAAATGCATAGTCATACCCTTCGGGAAAAACAAGGTTACCCTAGCTACCAAATAGGTGGCAATCCACTGAGCGCAGAAGAAGTTATCAGGGACCTGGGGACCCAGGTTGATAGTAGTCTGTCATTCGACACCCATGTAGCTAAAGTAGTTAGGAAGACCTTCTACATTGCCCACCTTATCATGAAGGGTTTCTCATCTAGATCAAGGGAGGTCATAGTCTCCCTTTACTCATCACTCATCAGACCAATGATTGAGTACAATGCCCCATTCGGAATGTATCTGACCCGACACTTGCAGCAGCTGGAGAGGCCACAAAAGTTCCTCACCAAAAGGATAAAGGGTCTCAAAAATCTGTCCTATGCTGCCCGACTGAAAGAACTCCAGCTCTACCGCTTGCTCAGAGGTGACCTTTGCCTAACATACAAGGCCATGTCAAACCCAGATTTGATGAATATGCTTCACCTCAAAAAATCCAGATCCATCAGAGCCACAAGGGCGGGAGACTTAAACCTGGACACGACTATTAATAGGACGTGCTGGAGGGATAGATTCATCACCCAAAGACTCCCTATGCTGTGGAACAAAATCCCGGTACATGTGAGGCAGAGCACCTCACTGGCCTTGTTCAAGAGAAATCTTGACCAATGGATGGGAGATCGCAGATATACCCCAGGGATTACCTCAGTGTCATTGCTCGACAGAGGCACAGCAAAATAATGGGTTTAGTTCCCCGTACTAAAGGGGTGGCGTAAGCCACAAAACGATGGGCTAGGCTTGTAAATGCCCTCGGGCAGATAGCCTAGTATGAACCTATGAACCTATGAACCCTGTACCTTGTCCCCCCCACCAAAAAAAAAATACCAGTAACCTTGGCAACTCTGTGAGGTGTTGCTCTGGGTCTTTTTGATACAACAGTAAGTTATTGACATAAAGTGACAGCTTAACCTCCTTTAAGGCCATTTTAAATCCCCTAATATTTGATGGCCATACAGTTTCTCCCAGAGGTTGCAGGTATAAAGTGAACAGCAATGGAGAGAGCGGAAAACCTTGCTTCATTCCTAGGAACACCTGAAAATGTGACAGAAACTCTGCATTTACCTTAATATGAGCACAGGAGACCCTATAAGTATCTTTGACAATATTGCAAACATGTCTGTAAATCCAAATCTGCTCAAAACCACAAATGAATGATCCCATTTCACTCCGTCATAGCCTTTTCCTCATTCAGAATAGCCATGAACAAAAAAGTTTTATTCTGGTCAATTTCCTGTATCAGAAGCAACGTTTTAATGTTATCACATGTTTAATATTGCTTAACAAATCCACAGTGATTTGTGTGTATTAATGTGAGAAGCCACACAGTCAGCTTGCACAAGCTTGGATTGATGCAGTCCTGTCATTCTTTTGGTATCACTGAAATGACTACTTTCTCCATGATAGAGGAGCTTGGAGTGTTTATAATACTTCATTAATTGATTTTTTTGTTTGCTTGTTTTTTATGCTACTTTGTCTCCCAAACAACTAACCATCAGCTGTTTCCAGTGCCTCTCCTTGAACGCTGGGTCTACCTATTCTCCTACCTCTCCTGTACTTACTCTAATTAGGCTTGGAGTTGGCAAAGTGTTTGAGACATTCTGGGACAGTGTCACACTGCTGATGTAGGAGTATTGACCAAATTATTTCTCCACCCATGGGCACTCAGTATTACCCCCTGCGTGGGATGTGCAATAGACATCAAGTCTGCAAGGAGCTGAACATCAGAAAGATTCCCAGACCACCCACAGGCTGCAACTCAGTTTTTTCCCCTATTTTCACTAGGGAAAGTGAACCATGACATGTGCCCTGTGTGTGCTCCCTTCCTGTTCATCTGCCAGGAAGGGAACATCCATCATCCCCTGCCAGCATCCCAGATGTCTGAGATGTTAATTGAACCCAATGCCAATCCTGAAATCACCTTAAAAGGAACATAAGCAGCACAAAAAGTAAATAATACAATCAAAATCATAAAAAAATTAAAACAGAATTCTCTTCAGTTTTAGCATAACTCCTCTACATGTCACTTTCTTTAAATATTGCTCTTATCTTCCTCTGTATTACTTTTGTGTTGTCAACAAGAGACACCATGGGCACCAAAAACACCTTGTTAGTGGTGGTATTAAACAGAACAGTCTGCAGCAGTCTTTATTCTTGTGTATCAATACCCTGCATATGTCCCTTCACATTTCTTTATGTACCTGTAAACCCTTGCATACAATTACCATTGATATCCACAAATCGCTGAACATGACTACATTTATACATATTATATTTTAGTAGTTGCCAACAATTGCTCCTCCTCCTACTAAGGAGGGATCTTCAGTACATTTAGGCAGGGCAAATCTATGCAACTGACTTCCTTTTAACTATCTTCTTCTTCTTTCGGTTTTTCCTGGTTAGGGGTCACCACAACAGATCACCTGTCTGCTCATGATTGGCAGTGGAGTTTTACAGTGTTGAGTTGCCAGCCCGATGCCCAACCTTCCACAGGAGGCACATACACATGCATGCACTCACACTTAGGATCAATTTAGAGTGTCCAATCCACCTACAGCATGTGTTTGGGATGTGGGAGGAAACCGGAGCACCCGGAGGGAACCCACGCGACCACAAGGAGGACATGCAGACTCCACACAGAAGGCACCCCAGCTGAGAATCGAACCAGAGAACCTCTTGTTGTGAGGCAGCAACGCTAACCACTACACCACCATGGCTGCCCTACTTCCTTTTAACTATAGTGTTTGCAATTCTGTGATTCCCTATACTCTCCCATTAGCCATTTTACTGTATCACACCCTTACCTCCATTTGTTCATGACTTACCAGATCCCCTGCTTAGCTGGACATACCTCCAGAGCTGATTTTTCCTTTTGGTAACATCTGTTGAAAGAAATACAATTGTTCTGGACATTTTATTTCCTCTGGTGTCCTGCAAGGATACTTCTTGACAAGATCTGTGATCTCTTCATGCTGTGATGACAAAGTCAAGTCTGAGCCAAAGTCAAAAAAATACAGACACCATAATGCAAGAATTTTTATCAAGTTTCCACAGTAAAAACAAATTTTTCTCTTTCAGCATAAAGGTCGTAAAGCATGGAAGCAGAGAATCATTTTGTGAGAATCCAGTGAGCCAGATGCAAATATACTGGATATCCTTTTGAATTCAATGTCTGCTTCTGGTATCACTTTTAATCTCGTCAATATAAAATGCATGAATATCACTGGATCTCTTGCCTCTGCATCCTCAGGAACCATGAACAACTACATTTTCCCCCCTACAGGTATGATCCTCTATATCTGAGATTTTAAAGTCCATTTGTTCTATCACGATCAAGTATTCAGCTAAATGTCTCCATGCCTCTTTAGCATCTTTTTGAAGCTCCAGAAGTGCATTAGAGTGAGAACTGAGGGCTGTCTCAATCTCATGGATCCTTGATTGTCTTATTTCAATGGAATCATCGATCTTTCCCTTAATCTTGTACAATTTAAGGAATCTAGTGCAAAGACTCGTACTCTTGCCAAACTTTCTGCCTATTTCTGCTACATACTCAGAAGCACACAATGAGGCTGCCAAAGGGCCCACCAGACTTGTCACGTCATTTTGACCACCTTTTGTCTTGAGTTGCACTTAGTAAATTGCTTTCCTCTCTGTCATTTCATTAAAGTTGGCATCCAGAAAGTGTATAACAAACTGCAATAGAAGACCAAACTGATACTGACTTTTTAATGCTCTCTACCAGGGCTTTTCACTTTTTGTTCTTTTTCAAGCTGGGGACACTTAAAAAAGCTGTCAGCAGTGTCCTGCCATAACTAGAGCTTCAGATGTAAATTACTTTCTAATGCTGTTCAGTGAAGTGTAGTTTATACATAACTCTAAATTGCATTATTACTCATCAGTGCAGTTTGATTTATCCGAGCAGTACAAGCTGTGCTACTAAGTATTTGTTTTTATTTTTTTTATTAATACCACTCAGTGTCTAGCATGCTTAGTGTAGTACTGTGTAAAGGTCGAAGAACTAGTTTATAACAGCATAAATTTGTTGCTATTTAATATTATTAATATCAGTCATAATCTTTAGAATAATGTAGGCACTCTTAAGGAAAAGAGACTGTCTTCATTTCCTCAGTATAGATTAGACTGACTTATATGATTTTTTCAGCCTTTAGGAAAATACTTCCTCTGTCCTAGAAAGAGTATAATACAGTATTATGCTTTGTATGAGAATTTATTTATAATATATCTGCACTCAACTTATGCATGCACACCCACACCCGCACACACAAATACACATATGCATGCGCACACACGGTTTCACACCCACATGCATGCGTGCACTCCCCCACCAACCCCCACATACACACACATTCACACAATGTCTGGCCTTCAGTGCCAGACCTAAAGCTCACTGATTTAAAACTGGTACAAAACAGACAAGTAAGTAAGGAACATTTCTGACTGGTTTATATAAAGTGTAATAGATTCTTCTGCAGACGTTGCAGTCCTCAGTGGACTGTTCCTATTTCAGCTGAGGTTCTAACTACATCAGAAGCATCTTCCTTAATTCACAAATTATATAATGAGAGTAAGCGTAAGGAGCGTCTACATCAGACAGATTGAGCTGAGGGCAGAATGTGAGGTTCCATTATAGGGCAGTCACATTTCAAAAGTCAGAAGACTATATATTCTATCATATCTCCCATTTTTATGGTGAATTCTAAATGACGACAAAAGTACCCAGTACCGTCTTGTATATCTGGAATGAAAACTTAATAGCCCAGGATAACTTTTTTCAGTATGAGCGAAGTAAGACTTTCTCAGATCAGTGGTTAGAGATAGTATTACAAGTCAGTTTACAAGGCAGAATTAGTATCATGGGCCCTGCTTTAGCTTTCTTTCCTATTCAGAGCAAGACCTTCTTTTTCTAACAGGTTAAACAAGGAGATCATGGAGTTGGTGTCCTTTGGCTTCAACCTGTTTTTTTTCTCAACATTCCTTCTTGTTCCAGGGAAGGATAAATTGATCTGCTGATCCTTTTATAGACTTGTCCAATATGGACAGTTATTTCAAGGTTTCAAAATCCCTGATGTTTCTGTTTAATTGAGCCTACATGGCAGCTCTCCTCACAAAAAGTACCTCAGCATTTCCAGTTAATACGTCTACTTCCTGGTCCGGCAGTTGAACCCATTGTATGCATCAAATGGCCAGTCCCTACCATACCAGTTTAGAGGGATCATATTTTCCAATATTATTGTTTATTGACATTTGTTAACCGGGTAAGTCCACTGGGCTTGAGACCCATTTTAAATGGAGGCCAGGGGAGAAAAGCTCCAAGTTACATGAAAATCATTACATGAATTTGTAAGGAAACAATTATAAAGCAAGTGAAATAATACAGAAAACTATCTAAACAGCACATATGTTGTAAAAAGGCACATTACAGTAACAATGGAACATTAACGTAGAAAAATTATACAGTTAGACATATTTAACAATATAGCTCAATTATTTGGGGAGGGGAGTTGGAAAAGGGAAAAGGATAGTGTAGTGGGAAGGTAGAATTAGAGAGTTAAACTTAAAGGTAGGATAGATATAGTTAGAATCTTATAGCTAGGTAGTGGGAATAAGCAGATTATAGGAGGCATATATTTAATGGTAATATTAAAAGTAGAAAGTGACAGAGAAGAGAAAATGTGTTAAGATGGTTGTATAGATGTGTGGACTGGGATACTAAAGATTGGGATAACTCATATGGTGTAACAGTATGACATATACATAAGTATATTTGCTATGTGAAACAGTTTTGCTAGATTAAGTAGGCTGTTGATATGTGTTGCATGTGCAGCTGGGGTTATCAGTGAGATGTTGTTGTCGTTTTCTTTTAAAGGAGGTTATGTTGTCTAATTCTGTTACTGATGATGGGAGGGTGTTCCACAGCTAAGTTATGGAATGGGAATAGAGGCAACTACCTGCTCTTTTACTAGGTTTTGATACTTTAAGTAGGTGTTTGTTGTTAGAGTATAGATCTTTGGATGGGATGTAAAGTTCAATTATATTTTTCAGGGAAGGGCAACACTCGGGTTTATAAACGAGTTTATGGGTAAAGGTAAGTTGTGTGTAATGTAGGTAATGTGCAAATTCTAGCCAGTTTAGTTCTTTAGTGGCCTGGCAATGGTGGGTGTGATTTGGTTGGGCTGATGCAAATTTTGCAGTCTTATAATAACAGGACTGCAGTTTGTGTTGCAAAGAGTTGTGGAGATTGGTGAAGACAGGAGATCCATATAGTAAGGTTGGAAGGAGAAAACTTTTTGAAAGTTTTATTCGGATGGTTTTGTCTAAGTATTGTTTGTTTCTGTAAAGTTTGCCTAATTTGAAGTGAGTCTTTTTAATTGCGTTATTAATATGCAAGTCAAAGCTAAGTTTGCTGAAAATAGTAATTCCTAGCAGTTTGGCCTGATTTACTAACTCTATTTGGATTTTCTTTGTGGAGAATATAGTAAAGTCTGTGGGAACAGGTTTAGATGCAAAGATGAGTAGTTTAGATTTTTTAGGGTTAAGTAATAGCTGTGATTGGTTTAGCCAGAGTTCTATAGATGTAAAGGCTTTTTGTGTTACCTTTTGGAGGTCAGAGAAGTTATTGGAGGTACAGATTTTGTTTGAATCGTCTGCATATTGTATGGTAGTACAGTCAGAGGGAACTTATGTAGGTCATTTATAAAATTTGGAATAGTAGTGGTCTTAAGACTGACCCCTGGGGCACTCCTATGTTATTTGGGAGAAAGCTAGAGAGGTTATTCTGCCATTTTATGGATTGCCGTCTGTTTTCCAAGTAATTAGTGAACCAGGTTGGGGTGGCATCAGAGCATCCTAGTGATTGCAGTTGCTGGATAAGTTTGATGTGGGAGACCGCATTGAATGCTTTTGAGAGATGAAGTAACAAGACTGATGTAAGTAGATTACTATCTAGGGTGTTATAGATGACATTTGTAAAGGAGACTAGGGCAGTAATGGTACCGTGGGATGGTCGAAAACCATGTTGTGAAGGGGATAGCAGGTTGTTGCTGGTTAGATATTCAACCAGCTATTTGTGGATGCATTTTTCCATTATTTTAGATAGAGGGGACAGTATGGAAATGGATCTAAAATTAGATAGTCATGAGGGTTTCCACCTTTATGAAGTGGGGTGATTATTAATTTTTCCCAGAGTTGGGGGACTGTGTGTTCTGCAAGTGATTGGTTTATAAGGATACTTACTGGGAAACATATTGCCTTAGCATTAATTTTGAGGTAATCTGGGGCGAGTTTATCAGCGGATAAGGAGCCTGGTTTCAATTGGCCAAGTAATGTTTGTATTTGAGAGGTTGCTACAGGTTGGAAGTTAAAAGATGGTATGGAGCTGATATTGCTTTGAGGTATGATGGATGGGTTAATGGGGGTGGGGTATTGCCTGCATTTACTAATGTAAGGATAATATCAATAAAGTTTTTATTAAATATTTCACTGATTTCAACTGGGCTTTTGATGGAAATGGAGATGGGTTTTGGGTGCTGCCAGGATTTAGTAATGAGTTGACAAATTTGCAGAAAAGTCTGGGATTATTACTGTGGGTGTTTATTTGTTGAGAGAAATAAGTCTTTTTGTCCTGATTAATGGCCTGTTTTGCTTTGTTTCTAAGTATTTTTGAAGGTGGTTTAATTGGGTGGAGTCTTATCTTTTCTCCATTTGTGCCATGCTCGGTCTCTATTAATCAGTAGTTGTTTGGTTGACTTAAATAGCCAAGGAGCATGGTTATGTTTAACTCTCTTTTTTCTTATGGGAGCTATGCATTTAAGGGTATATAGGAAGACAGTATTGAAATAATGTAAGGGAAGATACTTCAGTGGGTTCCAGTTTAGTGTTTGTAATAGGTTGTAAAAGTGAGACTTGCTAAAATTGGCTAGATTTCTGGTATATTTGTATGAATGGATGCTTGGGGTGGAGGTTGATAGTATGTGTATTGGGGCTGGTAAGTGGTCACTTAGGGTGTTGGGAAGCTTGTTGGGATTGGAGTAGTATTGGTGGTGTGATACCAATATCCAGTCTAGGGTGGATTCAGGGTGATTGTTGTGTGTGTTGGGGTTTGTATAAGTTGTGTAAATTTGAACAGATTGATGGAGTTTGTGGAGTTGTTTGGTGTTAGTTTAAGCCAATTTATATTAGAGTCACCGAGTATGATGGTTTCATTTGGGATATAGTGGTTAGACCATGATAGGAAGTCTTCCAGTGTTGGGATATTGGGACCTGGAGGAATATAGAAGGTGGCAATAGATATTTGTTTATGGTTGTTGAAAAATATTGATGCTAACAGGATTTCCATATTATTGAAAGTGGAAACTATTTTTGGGTGGGGTATTATGTTTAAGTGGTTATTGTATATGAATGCTAGGCCTCCCCCTTTCTAATGGAGTTTATCTTTTCATAATATTTCATATTCAGGGGGAAGTATTTCTTAGTTTGATATCTGGGGTTTGAGCCAGGTTTCTGTTAGAGCAAATATATCAGGTGTATACTGTGTAAGCCATGCATGGAAGTCTGCTACTTTCTTGCATATGCTACGGATGTTTACTGTCACAATGCAAAGGTCTTTTGGTGTTTTCAGTGAGAGTGATGTAGAGTTGTTAATATATTCTGGTCCATGTCTCATCTGATATAGTACAGTCATAGCTGATCAACAGTTTAACTATTATGATTCACTTTTCCAGAGTTTCTGAGTTATTGAAAAATTTCATGACATCCCTGCACAATGGAATATTTTTTGATGGACAGTTCTGGACATGCACTGACCCTGCAGGGAGTGGGGTGCATGGTATTCTCCTTTCACTGGGCTGTGCCATAGACAAACCTTTCTGATAGGTCACTTCTTAATGTGTTGGGCCATTTGCAAGTCAACATCGAGGTTTTACTTCATGCAGGACTTCATATAATGACATTTCAACATTGCCTGCAGAATCCTTGGGATCAAAATGTAGATTAATTAAATAAGGCTCAGCCTGATTCCAACCATAATAACTATTTCCTAGGTGTGTAGATGCAGATGTTCTAAATCTAGCAAAACTATTTCTGCCCATTGGCCATCTCAGACTCTTAGTATAGATGCACCAGACTCCAACTGGAATGCATGTCTGCAGTGTATGACAATAGAGGGGCCAGCCACTTCCACTCTAAAGAAAGGCTAGAAGTCCCTTTAGCTTCCAAAATATGTCTGCATTGGGAATTCTGCAGGTAACATAGTGAATTCAGTCATAATATTTTTTTTAAACAAAAAAAAAAATCTTTATTGAATTATCACTTATAACATAGGCAATCGTGCATCTATATAAATGAAAACACACCATGATGATATATTTCATTTGCAAGCATTATACATCACATATACCTTTCTATAGTCATTGTCTATCGGACATTACATAGCTCATTCAATTCTTGCCTTCCCTTAAACCTCACTTCTCCAAAACGTTATTCTGCTCATATTGTTCCTACAGTTCACATTTTTTCTGTTTGCTCATACCTTTTTCTAAAGATCCCAGCTTCAGTTCTTTTATCTCTGTTACTACATTCACTAATTCTAATAAGGTCAGTTTAGACCTTGATTTCCTTTCTCTAGTAAGTGCTTTTTTTTGGCAGCCACCAGAATTAAACTCAGCAAGACCATATTATGTTTAAGCAATTCAGAGCCTGTATCACAGCTCAAATATCAATTTCCTTAGTTATACCAGTTGTGCTCACCAGTATTTCTGACAGAGTAATCTGCAGGGAAATTTTGAAGTCTGACAACTCATTACACTCCCAAAAATATGTTCCAAGTTGTCACTTTATTCCCCATCACACCCCTCAACATTTGCAATCTAACTGAGGAAAAATTATTTGGAGTTAATGGAGGGTGTGTGGCCAAGATGACAAACTACTAACAACACAAAGTCTTAGCTCTGCTTTATTTTCTTTTTTTCCTGACAGGATTTTATTATACAAACTTAAAAAAAATTATTTTCTTATATATTTTGAATCTTTTAAACAAACTTAGACAACTGTTTGAAAGAAAAATAAAGTTTGTATGATTTTCTTTGTTTTTTCCTGTCAGATGTTTATTTGACTGTTGTGACAGAATGCATAGCTCTCAACCTTCCATGTCCAAAATGAGGATTAGCCCTCATAATGTGGAACAAATGAGCAAAATGTGGAACATCTACTAATGGCTTACTAACAACTTCAACTAGGAAGGTCATAGAATGGTTAAAATATGCTGGTTTTACTTAAAAAGATCTTTTAATGAATTAATATGATTTATTTCTATTTACAATGGATTTCACTTAAACAAATTCCTAACACTGAATGTGTGATACAGGGCCAGATTCACGAAGCCTCCGTGTAAGAGTTATAACTCTTACACGGAGGCTGCAGTTAAACGGTGTGATGTCAGCATGTCATGCATATGCATGAGATGCATGAGGTGCATGAGGCATGCTGAATCACACTGTAACTCTTACACGGTCTGTGTAAGAGAGTAGGGGACGTGTCTGTAGGCTAAGCCCTGCAAGCTGACACGCCCCCAGAAGTCTAGAATGGCTAAAAGTAAACAGCCACGAGAGAGGCCATGTAAATGTGAATAAATACACTACACAACACATGCCCCCACAGACCATCAGTGTATAAAGTGAACAGATGTTATAAATTTAAATTAAAACCTGTTTTATTTTTTTTAAACCCCGTAAATGTGTGCTACTGTGTGCGCTCGTGTGCGCGGGTGTGCTACTAGCGCAATTGCAGTTAGCAGGCAGTGGAGAAGGATATGAGAACTAAATATGCAAAGCAAGCCAAGAAGTAATAGCTTAGCGGTAGAGTTGCAGGCTTAAGAGTAGGCAGGCAGGGTTCGAGCCTACACAACAACCTTTTTTTCTTTTGTAAATAAGCACGAAAAAGGCCCCTGACAGTATTGTACAAATGTAAAAGTATACCCTTTTGTAAAATGGAATGAAATGGAGCATATAATTTGAAGTAACACAATAATAAAAATAATTAGAAATGTACTGATAGCTAAGCTGCTGTGAGACAGAGTGCCCGTAGCTGAGTAGTGTTTAAAAAGCTGCAAACTGTGTGTCCGTTGCTAAGCACCGGTTTAACAGGCTGAAACTGTTTGCAACTAGCTGTGCTTGGCTTAACATGTGTGTCACTAGCCAATTAAGGTTTATCCCAGCGCACACCGTTTGCGCGCCGCTCCCACAAGCTAACTGCCAGTGCGCATGCGTTAGCTCCGTGCAAACGAGCGCAGACCTGCTTTTAAGTGCTTAAAAGTGCTTTTGGCATGTTTGATTGACAGGTCCTCAACTCATTTCTGTCATGAAAATTAAAAATCAGTGGTCAGATTCGAACCCAGGATACCATGCACTAGAGTCAAGGTACTAAACCACTAAGCCATGACAGCAATACTCAGAAATGCAGAAATAGCATATATATGGGATACAATCCAGAATGGAGCATGATAAAGCATTTTCAGTGAAGTAGATACAATTCCAAAACGGCCAATCACAGAAATGTGCGGGAAAAGTGGTATATATAAGCCCCATAGGTGGGAATACACAGCATAACCGATTGTAGAACAGACCTGCAGTCAGCATGAGTGGAGTAGGTGAGGGACGTTGCTTTCGAGCACAGCGTTGGGGCGTTGAGGAGTCCAGATACATGGTCTGGCTCCTAGTCCACCGTCATGAGGCCCAACTCATGCAGGGCCAGGTCTCATGGGGAGCATATAGGGCGGAGGCATGGGACCGGTTGGCTCATGATCTGACCAGTGCTACTGGCATTCCATGCACTGGTGAGCAGGTCCATCACCTCCATGCGGACCTGAAGCGGCGTAAGCAAGACCAGTTGACCCAATGGATCCAGGAGGCCCGGGATATGCCCAACGCCCCACTACTGAGTAAGTTACATTTTACTCATGTATGTAAGGATTTCAACTAGCTGATACCATGGAGATGTGTAGTCCAATATTACTTCCTTTGTATTACAGCTGCAGGTGTCCGCTCTGCGAACCAGCGAGGGCATGACCGTGGGCTGGCGGCGCGCCACCATGCAGGTTAGTAACCCCACCTAGTACTTGTAAATAAATATTATAGTGTAGCATGTATCAGAACACTGCAGTGTATTGATTAAAAGTAATATAATGTGCAAGCAAGAATTGAAAGTCTGCAGGTATGGCTGCAACAAGTTCATCAGTATGCAAGTGTAACTGGAAATATAATTGATAGAAACAAATAGTGCTGTAATACAGATGTCCCACCATTAATTAAATATAGTATAACCTGCAGTAGTCTCCAGAGTACAGCTTCAGAATCTGAGGTAGTCACATGTGAGATTTATCTCCTGTTGAAATGCTGAATCATGACAGAAGTGAGGCTGTTGGAAAGTGTTTGAATCACCACAGGTCTAATATGTGAACAAAGCCTAGAAGTACCAACCTGAACTGTGAGGTTACAGGATGTGTGAGAGTGACAGAAAGGGTCATGTATGAATAAATAAAGTAGTAATAACCCCTGAATATATAAGCCTCAGTGTGTTTCTACAGAACTAAATGCATGTGGGAAGTACAAATTAACATCCCAAACTGATTTCAGTGTGTCTGAATCTGGAATGTCTAGGCCAACATCTGTATATGGTGATAACAGTAAACAATTTGCAGATAGAATGAATGATTATCTGACAGACTAAACAGCCATAGTTGTCCCCTGTCCTGTCATGAAAGTGTAGCAGGATGATGTATCTGATCAAATTCAAAATAAGTAGGATAGTGATGTATTTGTAACAGGTCTAGCATGACAGCCAAATAAAAATCATTTTAAAAAATCAGACTCAAGTTAATTGTGTACCTATTACAAATGTATATCAATGTGTAAGTTATGAATGTGTCATCATTTTCTTTCTCCACCCCACCCTATAATTGCAAATTAAAACACCCACTAAATATTGGTATGTGAACATTTCATTAACCATGGACATTTGTCCGTTTAAAAAATATATGCATGTCTGTTTGTGCATGTGCCCTGTTCATACCTGCAAACCTGATGGCCTGTTGCCATCAATCAACCCTGCATGTTGTTTGACTGTGTATCCCTGTTCAAATAATGCATGTGATATTGATATGCCCGTTGTGCAATGGTGTGAATATCTGGGTGTTTGTTTAATGGGAATACCAATGCATGCTGTTACAACTAATTTGAATGGAATAATATGCTACTAACCCAAACTAACATAACTACTCACAAACCTAGAACGTTTGGGAAGGCGGGTCCCAGCGGACCCACCTCTCCCACCTCAGCTGGCGACTGCACCTGGCACTAGTGCCCAGGCCGGACCCTCTTCCGGTGGCCCTGTGCCACCTTTGGGTGGAAGCGCTGCAGGGGATGGGGCCCGTCCCCCCTCTGCAAGTGTGGCCGGAGGAGTACATCCACTCACCCTCCAAGGTGTCCGGTCCGTGGTGTGAAGGGAGATCCAAGACTTTGTTCTTGGGCCCCTACGCCAGCTCGAGGCTCGGGTGGCACAGCTTACGGGCATGCCCATAGCCCCGCCTACACAGCCCCCAGCACAGCCCCATCCTGGGCTGTGAAGGAACAGTGGCAACTGCTTATGGGTGGGGATATCAGTTCCACTGTTGCCATCTGTGGGCTCATGCGTCTTGGATATCCCAACCTCCGTCCCCGTCAATTGTGTAACCCCCCCACTTGTGTCATACACCGCCCCTGTATGCGTCTTGTCTGTCTTGTCTGTTAACCTACCCAACCTACCTCCCCAGCTATACCGACTTCCTTCACCTGACATACCACTCTCACCTGAAAAAAAAAAAAGGGCACTCTGTCCCACAAAAAAATTATGCCCCATACGTAGCTGTCCATGTTGCACACATGTCCGCTGGACATTTAAACTGTTAATTACAATTGGCTCTACAACAAATATTAATGTTGTCCTGACACCTCTCTCAGGGGTGGAAGGTTTCAAATGTCTCACCAAAATACATAGAAATACACAGCTGTTGCTGCGAAAGACATGGGCATATATGGGCCTTACCTACATCCTTCCTGCAAATCCCACGCTTGTTTCCCTACTGTCTTACCCTCTTTGTGACCCCTTTTTCTTAACTTTCCTGTCACCCCATTTTCTTTCTTTCAAAGAAAATAGCGGTGTCTTGTTAGCGGAGCTCACCGCCAGTCTTGATGCGTGAGCTCCTGCAAACGAGCGCAGACCTGGTTTAAAGTGCTTAAAAGTGCCTTTATGGCACTTTGATTGACAGGTCCTGTACTCATTTTGAAAGATTGGAAAGAAAAATAAATTCCCTCTGCCAGTCTCAAACCCAGGACCTTGGTAACATTAGTCTGTATGACCTACCACTAAGGCATGACTGCCATACAAGAGCACAGTGCTAAAATAGATATAACATGTAATAGTAGGAATCAATATAAAGGCAATATAGGAGGTGTACTATACAAAGCATGTCAGGTAGAGTTTTAATGGCCAAATTACTGGATTCACATACTAGTTCAGTGTTAACAGAAACAGCCCTGCTACTTGTTAGCTTGTACATAATAAAGTAAGGTAATGTACATATATGAAGGTATGTATATGTACACATTCATATATATATAAATATATATTAATACATATGAAATATAGTCGTAGGTGTCAGTATCCATACACACTCACTACAGGAAACAGTGAACATAAATGCAGCAACCACAATCTGCAACACAGCCTGACCCCTGTGAGACCTACTAACCCTTCTAACTGCTTAAAGGTGGCCTCAGCACTGTGATTGATAGGCCCTATACTCAAGTCAAAAGCAAAATATAAGCATATTAGTAGGCCCTACCACAAGACCATTGTAACACTAGTCTGTATGACCTACCAGTAAGCCATGACTCTCATACAGGAATATAGTGCTAAATAAGTGGAACATGTAATAGTAGGAATGAAGATAAAGGCAATATAGTATGTCTACTACCCAAAGCATGTCAGGCAGACTTTTACTGTCCCAATTACTGGATTCCCATAGTAGTGTAGTGTTAACAGAAACAGCCCTGCTAATTGTTAGCTTGTACCCAATAATGTCAGCTAATGTACATATATGAAAGTATGTATATGAACACAGATATTTATATATATATATATATATATATAGCAATACATATGACATATAGTTGTAGGTGTCAGTATGCATACACACTCACTACAGGGAACAGGCAAGAGAAATGCAGCAACCTGAATCTACAACACAGCATGAAGCATGGGAGATGTACTAACCTTCACACTCACAGAACACTGTCAACAGCATACCAGCATGGTCCACGCCCTACAATCTGAAAGGGCAACGCCTATCTCACATACCCTTTTATAGCAGTGTCCCAAAATCACAGTGAGACATGCAATCAGCACACACCTGGCTGCATGCAATTAGCAAATGCTGCCTTACAATTGGTGCAGAGGCCATCACATGGACCTATGCAGATACCTACAAAAGCATTGAGTACCCACACTCCACTCATGCAATACATTCATTGCACAAAACCTACAGAGAGAGAGAGAGAGAGAGACAGAGACAGAAATAAAACAAATATAAGGACAGCCAGCAGCAAAACCAGCAGCAGCAGCAGCAGCAGCAGCAAACAACAAGCAGCAAGCAGCAAGCAGCACCACTGGCACAGCAACAGCTGCCACAAACACAGGTAATGCAAAGTAGCAGGTTAATCCTGTGTATACTGTGACACCTCCAAATGTATCATAGTTCACTATCTATAGGTATGTCCATGAGATAGGTTGTGTGTACATAGTCCTGAAATATATATAAATGTAATATTGCTGTACATGTTGCCCATACTTAAAACTTCCATAGCTTAGAACACAAGGCCAGTTGTGCATATGATGCAGTAGTTCCCAGGGTCAGTAGAGGTTCCTCCTCATTGGTGTGGGACCACTGTGTATGTATGGCAATGTTCAGGTACATATCCTGTAGTATGGCCAGGGATTAATATCAGTCTGTAATGTGGTGCCATGTCCTCCAGGGGTGAATGTAGCACACATCCAGGGATATCATTTTGTAACAGTGATGCTATGTGTCCTGCAATGTTGAGGGTGGCCCTCACCTGGACATGTGAGAGGATAGGGAGGTTACAGTCATCTGTGATAACTAATTCCACTTGTGTAGGAGAATGGGGGGGGGTACCTGCACCTAAACTGTCTGCAACAATGTTGCCAATATCTGTGCATTTAGTGAATGTGAAGCATCTTAACACTGCTGACCACAGATGCCCTGCCTTCATGTGAATCTGCCCTGTGCTGCAGTAGCCTCCTGCTATTGTTATACAATGTGCCTGTATCTGTAGTCTACTGGACAGGTTAAATAAGTGGTGTGCATATGGTATTGGTTAGATATGTGTGTGCACAGTACATGCACTATGTGGGATGTCTGTGGTAAGCTTTTGCAAAGGGGCCAGCAGTGTGTGTTGTGGCTTACACTGGCCCAGTGGGCTGCATGGATAGCATCACAGTCCCAACCAGTGAATAACTGTGTAATTACATGCATACACAGCAAGGTAGTGTACTGTGCTTGTGGTGTTGTTGGGATATGTATATCCAGGCTGAGTAATGTGTGTCCACATCACAGGGTTGGATGGCAACACACATATAGTATGTAGGGATGAACACCCAGAGTGTTTCAGACATGTTGCCTGTGCAGAAATATCTGGCCATTACCTGTGCATCCCCCACAACGCACACACATGCAACATATGGCAGAAGTACTATAGCAGTACACATAGGTGCATAGGTTCATACTAGGCTATTTGCCCTAGGGCATTGGTAAGCCTAGTAGAATGTGTTTGTCTCTCGCCACCCAATTAAAATATATGCTGCTATGCCCTTTTCCGAGGTTAGTATACTGTGCCTCTGTCTAACAGTGACATAGAAGTGATACCTGGGGTACAACTATGATCTCTATCCACTCATCCAGATCTCTATGGAAGAGAGTCAATGAGGGACTCTGCCTAACCTGTAGTGTGAGTTCATTACAGAGTGAAGTGAGCCTCTGGGTTAGGAATATGCCCCTCCATCATGTCCTATTCATGTCAGTGCTGAGTTTCAGGTCTCCTGAGCATGTGGCTGTATGGCATTTTGATTTCGTGAGGTACAGCATGTTCATCATGTCTGGGTTGGACAAGGCTGTATATGGCAGGCATAGATTGCCTCTGAACAGGCAGTATGCCACTGAGTCAAGCTGGAATTCCTTTAACTGGGCAGCATATGGCATCTGTTTAAGCCCTTTGATCCACTTGATGAGGTACTGTTGTGCTTTATCAGTTGCTGTAGGTGTCTGGTTAGGTACATCCCAAATGGTGCATTGTACCCAATCATAGGCCTGATGATGGATGAGTAAAGAGGCACAATGACCTCCCCTGTCGTACATGTGAATCCCTTCATGATTACCTGGGCTATATAACATGTCTTTCAATCCATGTTGGCCATGTGGTTGACAAATGACAGATTGCTATCAAGTGTGTTCCCCAGGTCCCCAATTACATCTTCTGTACTCAATGGCTTAACACCTATGTGGTTCTTTGCCACCAATGTGGAGGTGTGGGAATCTGCGATGAATATTGATACTCCCCCTCCCTTGTTGTCTGGTCCAAGTGTTGGGGCTGACAAGAATGGTAACACGTATAACTTGTTACTGCTGGTGTGCTCCTGGGATACCTGAAACTGGTTCCTGTTACTGCACAGATATCGATGTCCATAATGCTAAGTAAAGTTTTGAGTGTGTGTATCGTGAGGTCTAGACCTCTGGTAGTGAGTAGCATCACTCTTAGTTCCTCATCCTGTGTGATATGAATGGATGTGGGTTTGCCCTATGAGCCTTGCCTAATAAAGGCACTATGGGTGTAGCAAGAGCCACTGCCAAACTCCAAAAGGCCAGGGGCGACATGTGCAAGCTGTCCCTAGCAAAGGATCATAGCTTGTACAGAATATCACCCCATGATGGCAGGCATTGGCTCACCTGTGAATGACACCAGTACCTCAGTCAATTGTTGGAAGGGATCATCCTGCCTTGATATTGTGGCATCGTTCTTGGTGAGGGTAAGATGCTACTCAAGGTCAGGGTCATACTGTCTTGGGCTACATGCTCAGAGAGCTCCTATCTGTCTCATGTCATGTAGTCCAGGGAGGTATGTGTCAGGTCATTCACACCAGCATGGACATTGAGTGAGTCATACCTGTACTTGCCTTGGAGTTACTTGAGTGTCTGTGTTATGTGGTGGGTCATAGTGCCTGACAGGCTGCACACTGTGACCGTCTCCTCGTTAAGCCTGGTGAACGTGATGTCAGTGTGCCTGATGATAGCGGCACCTAGTACAGGTGTATGAGGTGTGTTGTTTACTGTTAAGGGCAGTGATTGTTCAGCACATTGACTTTGTGAGATATGTGTTGCACGTGTCTGTTTCTGTGGTAGTGGTTGCTTGTGTGTCTGCTTTGGAGGTCTCTGCTGCATAGGCAGATCTGTAGTCTGAGCCTATGAGTATGTTTTTGTGTAATTATGTGTTAGGTTTGCTGTTGTGGTAGGTCTATGTGAGACTGGAAGTGTAGTGAGTGTGGTTTCCTTCCCCACCTGACTGGTTATGGCAGTATTAAGTATAGAGAGCCCAGCCTCCAGTTTGGTATATGGTTGCATCACTCACATGTGTTCGGATTTGTTGTTAGGAGGAGGGGGTTATCTGTGTACATGCAGCTGTTATAACATTGCCTCTGGATCACCACAGTCACCAGCTGGACTGGGGAGGAGACTGACAACTGACCTTTGGACATGCTAGAATACTATTGTGAATTCTGTAATACTTGAAAACAAGGACCAGTGGGGAGTGAGAGTGTACTGATATTACTTACTACTGCTGACTGATATAATAGCTTCAGTGAGCAAGTGCCAGGTAACTTAAGTGCAATGTGTCACAATTAAGTAAATGCAACAATGACAAGCAGTCACTTGCTGTCATGTGTAACAAGGAAATATGTACAGTAAGCAATGCAGATATCAGTAGTGAGTCACAGAAGTGCTGAGAAGCTGTGTATGATGTGGAAGTAGCGTACCAGTGAAATAACAAGCTAACAAATAGCAAGCATGTAAACAAAGCTAGATTCAGGAGGCTTGGATGTAGTGTTTGCTACAGCAAACGAGATGTACCAATGTCAGTAACATACAGCTCAAATATGCAGGCACTATAAACCTGAAACCGGAGGTTCCCAGCTATGAATGGCAGAGTACAGCCTATTCTCACACAAGAGTGCAGACCACAAACCTTGTTAATGGTAAATAACTGGCCTGAAGGCCAACTGCCTATACCAGAACTACTACACTTGGACACTGGGCTCTCAATCAGCAGTTACCAACTTCAAAGGATGAAAGCTATGTGTCCTGCCACCACAGTGCTTGCCACAAACCTCCGTAATGTAAACAAACTTGGCTGAAGGCCAAGTGCTTAATCCAAATGACTTAGAATGATAGCTACACTTTAACCAAGTTACAACCAAGCAGTAATAAGTACGATTTAATACTCCCTGTATAGAATGTGTACCATGTATTGCTGAGATACTATGCTGATAACCTGTTTGTGTACTTTTCCAGGGGAAAATGGCTCCAAAAAGGAATCCCGCCTACTCTGCTGCAGAGGATGAAGTGATCCACCAGAGCCTGGTGCGTGACTATGCCATCCTGTTTTCACGCACCGCCCAGAATCAGCAGGAGAGGTCTGCACTGTGGCAAAATCTAGTTAGCAGGATAAATGATGTTGGCATGCATGATAGGACATATGAGCAGGTGAGACATCACTGCAGTGATTTGATTAGAAATGTCCGCCAGCATGCTGCAGATATCCGCAGGCAACAGGTTGCCACAGGTGGGGGGGTGGCCACACATCCCCCCCTCACCAGACAGGAGGGGCTACTGCTAAGTGTTGTGGATCCAGCCCCAGAACTACAACAGCAGCAGTCGTGCATCATGATGGAGGTTGGATCCACACAGCAGCAAGACACCAAGCGTGCAGGTAAGATGCCATATTTATTGATTGTTATTAGTTCTACATTTGTTGACCGAGCTAGTCTAGCTGGATATATGTCCATTTTCAGTAGAGGCCTGGGGAGAAAAGCTACACACATAACATAATGAAGGCAGATAGACAGGTTGCTATTACAGACATCCAAAATAATAGAAATATAAATCAGCTTGTTAATGTAATCAACATACATGTAAGGAACTCAAACACTTTAATGTCATACACAATGTTCTGTTGGTTTCAAAGCAATTCTACCCAACACATAATGGTTATGCAATAAGGCAAAAACCATATAGATAATAGTTAAAGCTCAGAAGGGAAGAGAAGTAGAAGGAGTATGAAAGATAAAATAATAGGGAAGAGGCAGGAGTCAAGAAGGGAAGTGAGGAAAAGAAGGAAGACAGTCAAGAGGAGGTGGGAGGGATGGGAGAAGTAGGTCAGAGCATAGAAGGACAGCAAGGGAAAAGAAACAGGGTAGAAGCTAGTTGTTACGCACAATGAGGGGTTAAAGGTAAAGAGTGGGTGGGGAGAGGGATGTTAGCCTGGAGTACTACAAGAACAAAGCCAGTGGTTTTGGAAGTACAGTTTGATTTGTTGTGTGAAGAGAGGTAAGGGTGAGATTAGAGTTAACTCCTTGTATGTACATATGACTGTTCTGTACACTGTTACTGCATGCACGCATAAGGTGTGCACATGGTATGTATCTGTCATCATGATATGTAATTGCGCATGTGTGATACTGGCATTATGAGCAGCTGATGTGTATGAGGAATCTGGTGTACTACTGAACTGTATCATATGCAAAACAAATGGCACACTTGTGCCCACTTACATTACTTTCTTCATATTTCCAGGTCCCTCCCATCTAGCAACAAGGCAGGCCATACATGCTGGTGAGTGTCATTAACATTACCTGTAAAACAATTTATAATACTAGTAAGAGTACTGTAACTCTGTAGTATACCTGCTGGTGAGTGTGTGTAATAATACCTGCATAACACAGTTTAACAATAGTAAGAGTAGTGTAACTCAGTACTGAAGTGTGCTTACTGTGGGGTGTGCATGTGTGCCTGTGCCCATGTGTGCATGTGTGTGTGTCCATGAGTGCATGTGTCCATTTCTGAATATGTGCATTAGTATTGAAGTGCATCTCTGTCAGATATGTCTTGAGACTGTAATCTGTGTTCCCTGTTTTCCTCCCATAGGTTCTGGTGCTGCTCTGGTGACCTGCAGCAGGGAACCTGAATCTTGTGCCCCAGGTACTGATGATGATGAAATGTCTATAATGGTGCAGGAAGGTGTGTCTGGGTCCGCCATTGATCAGCCAATTGACAGTACACAGCTGTCAACCCCTTCAATGCGCACAGTCATCCTGCCGTTACATCCTGTGTCACCATTGTCCCTAGGTGACGGACAGTATGCAGTGGGCATAGCTCAGGGTAATGTGGTACCCATGGTACATGAATCCCCACAAAGCAGCCATGAGCAGGGTCCTCCAATGGTACCACGCAGACAGTCGCCCATGGGTTCTCATGGGGGCATCTGTGGCCGTACTGCCTCTGGCCGACGTGCCCAAGGAGGTATGTCAACCTCCACTATGTTCCAGACTGTTATGCAGGCACAGGCACGTATGGAAAGGTACACCAGACAGGGTCTGAGGGAGCTGAGAGCATGTCGCACAGCCATGACAGACGGCATGCGTGATGTTGCGAATGCTATCCGTAACTTCACAGATGTCATTGACAGACGTTGTGGGGACATACAACAGCTGCTCCACAACCAGATGTCCATGGGCCAGGGTGATGGTGTGCGTTTGCGACGTGGCCGTATGCCAGCAACAGCACCAGCTGGCAGTGGCCGCAGGCAACAACAGGCCCACTCACACACCTCAAGTGCCAGCACCAGCCCCAGCAATGCTGGGTCTGTGCTGTCATCAGGACGCCCCAGGAGACCACGTGCACGTGGCTCTGGACAGTCCCAACAGGGAACTGTGTCCAGTCAACACACCCCCGCTTCCGATGACAGTACCCAGTCTGGGTTGGTACCGGATACGGTCCGTAGCACCCCTGCCAGGCACAGGTACCGTGTCTGTGCCCACAGACACTGATCTGGATGACCTGACAGGTGCAGTCTGTGGCTGTCCACAAAACCCTGTACATGGCAGCCATTATGTGGGACTGTGTGCGTGCTTACACACAAGCAGAAATTTACCACCTAGGGCAAACACATACACACACACACTGCACCAACACTGGTCCACCCTGTACTGCTGCCCCTCACAAACACACATACACACACATGTCAATTGGTGTTACCAGTGGCTGGCTTGGGCATACCTAACCCACACCCTGTGCATATGATGACACTGTGCCACCTCCTGCATACTACAACATCAGTGCAGGTAAAGGTAAACACATTGCTGATGCACAGGGTGACTACATAGATGTGTATAAGTAGTAACATGTTGGTAACTGTTCACTGTTCCACTATGATTGTGTGTATATCCCAGCATTCCTGCTGCACTGACTGTATGAATGTCCTGAATTGTTATCTGCACCCATACTACTTACCAAAGTGTACCAGCTGCACACCATCACATGCTACCATTGACTATGGGAATGTGCACCATGTGCTGTTATGTAGAGTCAGCTATATGTATCTGTTCCATCACACATGCATTTACACACACCCTGCTACCCCACACATGCACACACTCACCCGCCATTCCCATTATTTATTACCCTACATGAGTAGCTGTCAATACATGACAGGTACACATTTGAAAGGGCACTATGTGGATTACTACCAGTTTCCTCCTCTCTACCTGTACTCACAGGGTGCAGGCAACCTCATTACTTTAAAAGTGTAATGTGCATCAGGTACTGTGGTACCCTGATTGCCACATCAAACATGTTTTCCATACGGAAATGCACACACAGAAACATCCCACATCCACACACTTGCCACATTCAGGCTTCAAAACACTATCTAGGTATATTCTGGTACATCTGCGTGTTACAGTAGCATGTAGCACTATACTGAGTACTGGCAGTTGTCTGTTGCCATGTTGTTTGGATAGAGTAAAAGGAGTGTTCGTTTATCCTACTTCGTTTTGTGGACATTACTTGAAGTGTTACTTTACATGCGTCATTGGTACCAACACCTTCTCTTTTGTTGTTCTGTTTGTATAGGCTGCTGTCAACATCACTGTTTGTTAAGGGAAATGTGCACCCTGCAGTGCATAGCCCCATTTGGCAAAAGCCACATCCCACCCCCACCATTGTGCACACACACCAACCCCACCCACAGTAAAACACATACTTTCCATTTGCAAGATTCAAACCCCTACCTAGCTGTGTTATGACACTAGAAACAGACACATTAGCAGAGTGTGCTATTTACATTAGTGGGAGCAATGTTTTCTAATGCTGTACTTAAAGGGTGCTGACATCATCTGTGTTTAGGAAGAGGGATGTGCACCCTGTAGTGTGTTCTCCCAGTTGGCAAAAGGCACTTTTCCTCCACAGCATTATGCACACACACAAACCCCACTCCTACTAACACACATACATTCCCTTTGCAGGATTCAAACCCCTACCTAACCACATTATGACACTGGAGAAAGATGCATTAGCAGAGCGCGCTATACGAATTATTGGAGAACTTTAAGTCAGGTACTATAGTTATAGAGTGCTGTCATCATCAGTGTTTCAAAAGGGGAATCCGCATCCTGTAGTGTACAGTCACAGTTGCTAATAGGGGCATTTCCCACACACACATCGATGTGTTCAAGGTTTGCATATGTGGGGGATCCAGTACCCCAGTGTGATTAGTATATGGTTCGATTGCAACAATGAGGGATATACTACGTGGTGAGCATTTTGTACTCATGTTTGTGATGACCAGGTCTAGTATATCTGCCCCTCTTGTGGGAAAGTTGACTACCTGTTCCATAGCTAAAGAGTGTCTGAACTATGGGAACCATAGAGCTTGGGTATTGTGGCTTGAGTAATGTTCACAGTCTATGTTTGGGTAGCCGACGTCACCCAGTATGATGGTGTTTGCAGAGAAATCCATACTGTCCTGTGTCAGCATGAAGGCTGTGTGGGAGTCCTGAGTTTGAGAGGGTGCCGTAAGAGCTCCTCTGTGTCCCATTCCGTGTGGTCCAGGGAGGTACGTCTCAGGTTGTTCACACCAGCATGGAAAATGACTGCCTCATACTTGTACTTGCTGTGGAGTGACCTGTGTGCTTGTGTTATGTGGCACATTCTATCACTCGACAGGTAGCTAAATGTGACCCTCACCTTGCTCAGTCTGGAGGATGGGACACCAGTCAACAGCTCATATCAAGCATGTTCACACTCCTCAGAAATGATGTGGAAACCTTCAAAGCCCCCAGGCCTGCTGAAAATATGGACCAGACTGCAGATACCTGTAGAAAGGCATTCTATGGACACATTCAGGAATGCATGGATCATGCAACCACATATGGAAGCAAGACCCAATCCTCCAAAAAGGCCAAAATGTCCCTGTTTGGGTTTGCCTTTGGATTAAA